>NC_072734.1:174234775-174431544 GCF_026930045.1 Uloborus diversus
CGCGCTATAGCCAGGGCTAAGGCAGAAATACATGAAATACACCGCAAGCTCAGTCATTCCAGCCGAGGGTTGCAATTTCGTGCTTATCAGCACTGATCAGCCTGGCTTAGGAAGTGACTGAGCTGGAAGTGGAAAATCCTCTTAAGAAAGCCAAAAGTGCCACATCTGGTTTGTGCTAATTCCGTATTAGCAACCAGTTTATTTGGCACTCTTGGCTTTCTTAAGAGGTTTTTCCATCTCCAGCTCATTCACTTCCTAAGTCGGGCTGATGAGTGCTAATAAGCACAAAACTGCAGTCCTTGGCTGGAATGATTGAGCTGGCGGTGTATTTCGCGAATCATTCTTTGTCAAGTTAAGGATAATGCTGCGGTGGGAAGGTAAAAGGCAGTATCAGCAAATTTTTCATGTTTCATTCTTTTGCGGTTTTGTCATTAATCGTACTTTAGCATGATTGTACAAGCTTGCTTATTGATTTTCCGCTGAAAAAAAATAATCCGTCATATATACTATAACATTGCTAGGGGAAATTTGAAAAGCTCATATACGCATATACAGCCCTTTACCTTCGTACAGCAGATTAAAAGACATACAAACTGCTTTACAAAGTATTGTTAGTTTGTACTATTAATAATTATAAAACTTTTGGACTTAAATATTTAGGAAGAAGTGCTAATTGATGCACACATCAAGTTAAAATCACAAAGTGAGACAAAAAAAAAATTATACCCATTTTAAAACATTTATAATTAAAATAATAGTAATTTTGATAACTTTGTACTTCTGTAATACATCTTTAAAACAGTTTTAAATTAATGTGAAAAAGTATGCTAGTCATTAATTATTATTTTGACATGGTACATTAATCAAAATTTCAGAGGCGATTGAAGTCTTTTTTTGCTTACCGGTGTATTTATACATTGCGAATTTTCAGTACATCCTCCATTTCTGCCATCGTCACACTCATTTATATCCAGACACAGCTTTGAAAAAACACATATATTAACTAAAGATGCTATCAAAGAGCGTATCACTTAATGACAAAAAAAGTAATAAGAAATTAAATTACGAGTCTTTCAACAAAAAATAAGATCATGTATTTTAACTCGACAGTTCAGGGCTGTAATCGTGGAATTTTATCTATCAGACAGCCACGACCAAACGTGTTGCTCGGTTAACAGTTTATGAAAATAACGATATGACACGCATGTTAGTTAGTCACTTAAAACAGGACAGTTAAATGTTTTTAAAAATGTTTTTGTTTTAGAAATAATGTTCTTTGTAATTCCAAGTGTCATTTTAGAAATCCTTGTTGTAACAAATTATTTTATGGTACGTTTCCATAAATAACATTTATACGCTGCTTAAATTGGATAAATTACTTCTTTTTCATTTTAATTGTCTATCATTAGTTTATTTATAGAATACCTAGGTATTTCATAGAATAACCAGTTAAAGTGTCAAATTAATAACATATTACACACTTTAACGGAGTAGAGAAGCCAGAAATTTCCGACTTGATGTGGCCAAGGTAATTTCTAGCTGCGCTACTGACATATTGATCGAACACGATCGGTTGTGTTAGAGATTACATGCAAATAAGATTTTAAAGATTGCAAAATAAATAAATAAATAAATAAATAAACATTTTTTTACTATCTTCTTACAGAACTATTAAATTAACTAAGTTTACGCTTCTTAGGTTCTACCTGTTTCTTTTAGTTTGCTATCAAATAATACATGTTCTCCATTCCAAAAACACTCATATAGATACGTGTATCTCTATCATGTGATTATCATAGGATAAGTACAGAGAAGGTTTACCTGGCAATGGCAACTCTTACGCACTTTTAACCAGTTAAATGGCACAGAGTTTTGCTAGTTTTAAACAGATTAAAAACGGCCAAACATTACATCTCCTGAAAAAGTAGTTGATCTAATCGTCTTGTCGAAAATTGGTGAGCGGTGGTTGGTTAGCCATATTTTCCTAAATGAGAATACTTTCAAGCGGGGGGGGGGGGGGGGGCTGTACTCGCGCACGCGTTTTATAACTCATACTACTTAAATCCAAAATTTTGTTTTGAGTTTTTAATCCGGACGAACTTTCTAAGTAAGACGTGAGTCGTTGAATCATGCAAAGGAAGAACACGCACATAAACGTACGACTACAGGAAGAGTTTTCAACTGAAGATTAAACCTTAAATGAAGTTCCAAGATAACACGACGTACGATGTTTTCGGTGAAATAAAAAAAAAATCCAAATGAAAAATATTACATACTAGTGGTACCCGCACGGCTTTGCCCGTAGTAGAAAATGAAAAGATCATTTGGTTCGCTTTATTTACAAATAATGAATGATGAATTTCTCGCCAATTGGCTATATTCATTTGCTTGCCCATGTTACTGTTCCACGTTATGATAATTCCGTTATTTATTCGTCCACGTTGTGATAATTTCCTATTCGCAACTCCAGAGCTCGAATATGCTACCTTGCGGTGATTAATAATTCGGAACTCCAGCGCTCGAATACGCTACCTTGCGGTGATTTATAAAACTGCGAATGCAACTAAAACATTGCCACGTTGCGCTCCACGTGTATCTGTTGACGTAAACGCGGTCAGTTTGTTCTGAGTAACGCATTCAACATGTCTAACGCCTTCAACAACAGAAATTAATTCGTCCCTTAGTAGTATTCTCGAGCTTCTCAAAATAATGTTAGTTTTCCTTATTTCTTTCAAAAAAGTATTAAATGGTGGAAGCGTAAACAAGAAAACTCTGGATTAACAAAATTGGATAACGTTATACCAGGTAAAATTTTTTATTGTTTTGTATGAATTTGTAAGAATATGAGTTTTTTTTAATCTTAAATTAATTTAACTAATCATATTTTACAGCAGCATTTAGTTGGAATGGACAGTATGCAAAATATTTTCTTGAATTTATTATCGTAGAACAAAATAAATAACCGAGAAAGAATTTACTTTATTCCTTTTATTCTCAGCTGAAAGGTTTCGCCAAATTTGTTTAGGGTTATAGTTTTGGAATTGTGCGAGCAAAGTAGCCTTGGCGAGATTTCGCGTTTTTAGTTAAACCATTTTTAATTTTTATCATGAGTGGAATAAAATGATAGTAAGATTACAGAATTCGATAAGTAAAAAAAAATAATGGTCAATCAACTGAAAAGAAAACTACCACCATACATAAACTGTGAGTACACATTTTATTTATTTTGTTCTGAGTGAATTTGAATAAATATCAGTTTTTCAATTCGATGAGAAAACAAGAAGTTCCGTCTAGAACTAGACGAGCCTACTTTCCCGTATACCCATTCTACTTTCTAGTACCTGATCAATATTATCAAAAATAGCTAAAATCGCAAATTTTTTCAAACATATTTTTTTTAATATTTTAAGCTGATGTCTAGGAATAAAATATTCCTTACTTTTCTTCAAAAAAACGAACAAATAAAATAGCAGCACCTTTTAAACAAAGCAGCTAATACACTTCTTTCCATTAAAAAAAATTTTTTAACAGCTTTCAAAACGAAAAAATAATAATAAGTTCATTAAAATAAATACATCATATAAAAAAATCGTTTCTTTTTCCCCTGTTGCCGAAAATAATTTTTTAAACGAATTAATGCACTTACCAAAATAAAAAAAAAAACAATAAAATGTCAACTTAAAGAAATAATTTTCATTGTCAAAAAAAAAAAAAAAAAATCGTCTGCGCATATTTTTCGAGTTTATTCACCGAAAACTAAATACCTAAATTAAAACTTTAGCGTGAAAATAAAAACAAATCATATCAACAATAATTATTTCACAGTTAAAACCCCAGCAGCGGAGTCGGAGTCGGAGTCAATCTCATTTTGGGATAAAAGAGTCGGAGTCAAATATCCAAGAATCGGAGTCAGTCATTTGTCCTCCGTGTATAAATGTTTGCCAAAGCTACGAAGTCAGAGTCGAAGTCGGGGAGTCGGAGTCCGATTAATTGTCGGGAACAGGAGTCAGAGTCAGTGTCAGGTCCCCCTAAATTCTCGGTGTCGGATTCGGGAGTTGGTCGTCAAGAGCTATTTCCAACAAAGTTTGTTTGAAGTAAATCCGCCTTCAAGTACGGAATCTACATTGACTTTCAGTTTCCCCGTAGGCGCTAATGTTAAGGGATTTAAACTGTTCAAAATTGAACGGAAAATTGTTCAAATCAAAAAGATATCTTATATACAAGTTTTTTATCAAAAGCTTTTTCCTACAAAGTTTGTTTGAAGCAAATTCGCCTCACAGTTCGGAATTGCTTTGAATTTCCCCGTAGGCGCTAATGTTAAGTTTTTTTGAACTGTTCAAAATTGAACAAAAAATAGTTCAAATCAAAAAGTGAAATATGGGAATGAGGTGTCCTCGCCGAGATCTTTCGAACAAAAAAAAGTTTGTTCGAATCGGACTATTCATTCAAAAGTTATTAGGGGGGGACAGACAGACAGACCGACAGACAGACCGACAGACAGACAGACAGACAGACCGACAGACAGACATTTTTCCCCATCTCAATACCCTACTTTCCAATTTTTAATTTTTCAATATTCATTTAATTATTTTATTTATTTTTGACTTTTTTTTGTTTTTCACGATATTTTTAAGATGCATTAAGCCTTCTTTCATGCTTTTTTCTTCTTTTTCTGACTTTTACTGGGAAAGTAGGCTAAAAAACGAACTGAACAACATTGACTGGACACTTTTCCTTAACCTAATTCCACATAAATGATTTAAATAACCTTTGTTACTACAGTATCCTACTGAAATAGACAGTATGCAAATAAATCTTCTTGAAAATATTTATCGCAGAACAGATTGAAATATCCAGAAAGAACGTTAAGAATTTGAACAATAAAAAATAAAAGTTCGCCAAAAATCTGTTTATAGGGTCATGGTTTTAAAATTGTGTGAAAGAATAATGTATCTTGACAAGATTTCGCATATCAGGTAAATCATTTCCATGACGAATGAATTAAATGCATGATTTCTTTAGATATCCAATCATATAGTCATATGAATAAAGCGAAAAAATCGTACATAACAACAAAAATCACAACACTTTTAGCATTTTCTTCGTTACCACATGCGTTTGTTTAAGTTTTTAATTCCGCCATTAGACAGTGACTGCAGTGCCCCCTATAGTTCGTTGGAGTTGCGAATACTAAAGAAAAGGAAAAACATTCCATTCCACGTGTTTTCTTCGGGGTAAATTATAGGCTTCAGACAGTTTATGGTGTAATGTAATTTCAGAAGAATAGAAAAGAAAGCTTCCCACAAACACGATGAAAAATTACTGTCATTTACTAAGCGACAAAGCAAGTTATAAGTTACGGCATTTGTTTGTTTTACCTTTTTCATCTGTCATTTGACAGTGGCTGCAGCGCCCCCTATAGTTTATTGGAGTTGCGAATTAACAAATAATGGGTGACGAATTTCTCGCCAATTAGGTTGCCCATATTATGGTTCCACGTTATGATAATTTTGTAATTTATTCGTCCACGTTGTGTTAATTTCCTCGGGAAAATGTTCTTAAAATTGGAATATAAAAAGAACAAAATTCGCATTTTCGAAAAATCGCTTCGTGTTGCGCACCCCCATGCTATAAACTAATTCTGAGCCAAATTTCCTGAAAATCTTCCGAACGGTCTAGGCACTATGCGCGTCACAGAGATCCTGGCAGACAGAGAGACTTTCAGATTTATTATTAGTAAAGAAGGTATTTTAACAGAATAAACGTAAATTTAACTTAGGGCAACTAAAATATTGACTTGCAGTGCTTGTGAATAGATGCTTTTTTTTCAACAGAAGTAAAACGCGTCAAAATCTCAACTAATAATGATTAGAGATTAAGAACTGGATGACATATAATCCCTTACTTAAAAGCTGATACTACTTTTTGTGAGAAAATAGCTCTTCGAAAAGTTAAGAAAAGTAGTTTTCTCTGTAACACTAAAATCTTAAATTGCAATAACAGTATCTAAAAGAAGTACCGCAGAAAAAAATCACTTAAAGTGATGAGAATAGCAACTTAAGCACCCTGTCTGTGAGCTTATAAAATAATAGTTAGAGGGAATTGCATTTCTAAAAAAGAAAAAATATTTTCTTCTGAGAATGGAATCTGAAACTGCACTAGTACTAACTATAAATAAGCGAAATGAGAAAAATAAAACTCTTTGAGCGTTTTTATCAACGTATATTTCACAATACACTCATAAAGGGGAAAAAACTTTAATTTCTCCTTGATAAACTTAAGCATAGGGTAGACCAGGCACGTTTACGCGATTTTTTTCAATGAATTCTCTAAATTTTCTGTTTTAACTTAGGAAGTTTTAGAAATTGCGGTTTTATAAAGCAGTTAATGGAGTCAAAATTGGCATATCCAGTTGTTGTTCATTTTGAGTTTGTAACCGTTAAAAAAATATATTTTTGAGTCCAAATCCGTTGCGTAAACTTGCCCAGGACACGAGGCACGTTTACGCATATTTGTTTTGACATCTAACGTGGTTCTGTTAGTGGTTTGAACATAATGTCTTACCATCGTTAAAATAAAGCAAATTTATTACATACTGAATACTGTATAAAGTAAAAGCTGAACGGGCATGAAGACATTCATTTCAGATTTTCAGAGCTAAATAGCCTGAAAATACTAAAACGTTCTGAGACAGCCCGGAGCGAAAAAAGTGCACTGCACGTTTAGAAGTAAGACACACAGTCAGAACGTGCGTAAAGGTGCTCAGACGTCAACACGTAATCTTGCCCCGTCGCCAAGTTTGTATTTATTTTTTACATGCAAAAAAAAAAAAAAAAAAAAAACAACATTTCAGTTCATACAAATACGGTTCTCAAAAAAGGGTAAAATTCTGCTAATTTGTATATATTTGTTCTTTTTTAACTAAGTATTATTTATTCAAAATTAGCTTCAAAACGTTCAACTCAAAAATTATTTGACTTGGTAAAAAACAGATTATTCTTTCTGCATGCTAGACCGAAGCTCGACAGATGTTCAAAAACTTGTGAGGTTATTTGCTAGGGAGCAGCATCAATATGTTATGAGTGTTGGCTCTCCAGCTATAATTCGTATTGAAAAAAGGGCATTGCGTAAGCGTGACCCGGGCTATACCCTACTTATGTGAAAGCATTGTTTAACACGATTTGCATTTAATCTACAGCTGAACCCATATTTTTATATAAATATTTGGTCATAATCTTTTGTATCATCATCTAATGGAAAAATAGAAGGCCTATCGTGACAAATTTGTAGCGTGTGACACTGATCGTAATGACAGACAAATAGACATATATAGCTCACATATCCAGAATCTTAAACATTAAATTTAATATCTCTACGAAAAAAAAACTTTCTTACACTGAACGTAGTTTATTACAAGACAAGTACACCGCAGTACAAAACTGACAAAAATAAAATAAATCGTTCATAAGAATAAGTGGACAATTCTTTAGCTAAAAAAGCAAACAAAAAATATTTTTAATATTACCTGTCTAACAGTCCGTGCAACTTCTAGCCCAATGCCTTGCACATCCCTTCCAGTATATCCGGCTGGACATGCACCACATCGAAATCCGGGCGCAATATTTAGGCAAGATGTCTGTGGATGGCAAGGTCTGGCAATTTCACACTGCAAAAGAAAATCTGTTATGAGCAAAGAATAAAAATTCTTTTAAAAACTTACTTTCTGTATAAAGTACTTTAAGTCTGTGAGAATTAAACATGTTTTTTTCAAAACATCATATCAACACATTTAAAATAGATAAATTAATAAGTCTATCTTAAATCAAGATTTGTTTAGACGCTAGGAGCAAACCAATGGTCCTCATAATGATTCGCAGGGGCTTGGGAAAACACGCTGCCTAGAATACCTACAGATTTACAAAAAACGTAACTGGATTGCATTTTTTACCAAAAAAAAAAATGTAACTGGAGCTAAATTACACACAACGCCACCTGAATACCAAATGTTGTTGTTGCTGTCGTATGCCAGCTAAGTTGGCGAAATTTGGGGTGCACTGATTCATTTTTTTCAACTGTGCCGTAATTTGGTATGAAGTCCGACCTACACAGGTACACACATACCATAAGGACCCGTTTATAGAGTAGGCAACCATTCACACAAAGAAAGGACAAGGACATGAGAGAGAAATTGCATTTATGCCCAAGCCAAGAAGTTATCCTCCGCCGGTGCAGCTGGCAACGCTACCTGGCGGCAATACAAGAGTTGCTATGACGAAAAATCCAAACAATTCAAACATTTGCTTCGTAAATATTTTAAATTAGGTTTAAAAAAAATAAATATCGTCTGATATTTTAAATTGTTTTTGTCATTTGTTTTTTGCTTATTCGCAACTCCAACGAACTATAGGGGGCACTGAAGTCACTGTCTAATGGCGGACTTAAAAACTAAAACAAACGCACATGGTAACGAAGAAAATGCTAAAAGTGTTGTGATTTTTGTTCGTACGTATGATTTTTTCGCTTTATTCTTTTTAAATTAATTTTCAAAGTCTTGTGGATATTCTGGCCCACGTAGAAAGAAATGAGAATTCAAGAAGCATTACTAAACGTCAAAGATTAATGCAAACTACGTAGTTCGTAGTTCTAAGCAGCTATTTCCACGATGTTGAATTCGATATTTATCAATTCTTGATAAAACTAAATAATAATTGTGGCCTGACAAAAATAACAATTAATGCTAGAAAATTCAATATGACATTACAAATTGTTATCGAAAGAAGATGATACTTTTTTGCCTTGCTTGGCTAGCGCTTATTGTTTTCCATTTGTAGCTGAGTTATTTCTCTCGAATTCCCGAATCGGTTAATTTAAAAATTTTCTGTTTCGATTTTTCTAATTTCTGAGTTACGATTTAATTGTGTCATGTTATGCAAATCATCAACAAAAATTTCATGAATATATGGTGGTAGTTTTCTTTTCAGTTGATTGACCATTATTTCTTTTCACTTATCGAATTCTGTAATCTTACTATGTACCATTTTATTCCACTCTTGATAAAAATTAAAAATGGTTTAACTAGTAACGCGAAATCTCGCCAAGGCTACTTTGCTCTCACTATACTAAAACTATAACCCTAAACAAATTTGGCGAAACCTTTCAGCTGAGAATAAAAGGAATAAAGTAAATTCTTTCTCGGTTATTCATTTTGTTCTACGATAATATATTCAAGAAAATATTTTGCATACTGTCCATTCCAACTAAATGCTGCTGTAAAATATGGTAAGTTTAATTAATTTAAGATTTAAAAAAAACCCATATTCTTACAAATTCATACAAAACAATAAATTTTTTTACCTTGTATAACGTTATCCAAGTTTGTTAATCCAGAATTTTCGCTTTCACCAATTGTTAAGGAAATAATGAAAACTAACATTATTTTGAGAAGCTCGAGAATACTATAAGGGACGAATTAATTTCTGCAGCTGAAAGCAAACTAAGACACATCGATTGCGTTAATAAATACTCAGAACAAACTGCCTGTGTTTGCGTCAACAGACACACGTGGAACGCAATGTGGCAATGTTTTAGTTTCATTTGCAGTTTTGTAAATCACCGCAAAGTAGCGTATTCGAGCGCTGGAGTTCCGAATAGACGTTTGCTCACTTTAAATCTCTTGTGTAAGTTTTGTCTTTGAGTAATTTTCTCTGTGTAATTAAATTATGAATTGTTAATTTATCTGCTATCAATAACTAATACCTTCGATCGATGGCAGTAGCAGTTGTACTGAAATTTACCTATTAGGATCACTTTTGCTCTCCTTAAAAGCGAGAAAGCGACAAGCATTTAGCATTATGGGGGCGTTGATGACACATACGCTGCCAGTTTAGGTTTGCTCCAACTATACTATGGCAATCGAATTTTACAGATACATTACTTGTGTTCTTGGAAAAAAAATCAACTGAAATAATGAATTTACTTCATTGATGTCTTCACAGTGCGTTCCATTTCCTGAGAATCCATGTGGACACGGTCCACATATGTATCCTGGAGTAGCTTCCACATTCATACATTGTACACCAGACCAGCATGGGTTTTCTGAACATCGATTGACAGGTTTGCAAGAAACACCGTTACCAGTGTAGCCGACCGGACACGAACCACAGCGGTATCCTGCCTCATTATCATAGCAGCGAACACCTGTCAATACAAGAATTTTTGATTAGATGCGATATATTTTCTTTTTCGTTTTTCTTTTTTGAGTTAAACTTTTATTCTAAAGTTGGTATGGTTTCTAACATGTAGCATTTTTTTTTTTTTTAAATTCATCCCAATTCACTCTCTATATTGCAGATAAAAATGTTGAACTGCTTTATTCAAGTTTTTTTAGTTTACAAATATTTGCTGTTTTTTTTAATTTGTTGTCAGGAGGAAAAAAGGAAATTTTTTTCTGACAAAGAACGTGGGATACGTTGGTCCACCTCTTTGTGAGGCACGTGGGACCAGACCAACCTACCACCAAGAACCTTAAAAAAAAAAAATCTCTAAAATCTCAATCATTTTCACAATATTCTAAGTAAAGTAAGAAAAACAACGTTAAAAAAAGCACGAATTTGCTAATTACAGCAGACACGTGTTTCGGCGTTACATGGAACGCCTTTTTCAGTGAAAAAAGTAATGAGCTTATGGATGAAAAGACATCCGACAAAAGCCAAGAGCAGATAAGCATGCAGCTTAAAAGATAAAAATAGCCGATTAGCCAAACACCAATGAAAAAATTATAAACCGAGCAGGAACCAAAAGAAGATAATTTTGCTGTGAGTGTGAAACCGTCTTTTTCAAAGCTTATTGCTCCTGTTGAGAAAGCTTTTACATTTAGTGCCTTAACTTCCTCTCAAAAAGATTCGATTCGGCATCTTATAGCTTCTAATATTGACTTTAATTCGAAAATTTCTAAACCTGTATTTGCTAATACTGTTAGCCGTTCTGTTAAAGACTTAGTTTCGAATTCTGATCTGGTTATTACCAAAGCCGACAAGTGTAGCCAAATTGTTGTTCTTGACAAATCATCTTATGTTGATAAAACTAATGATTTGATTTCTTCTGGGCCATATATCGAAATTTCAAAAGAGCCTAGTCATAAAGAGTTTAAAACTATTTCATCTGCTGTTAAGTCTATTCCTTCAAATGTTAAACGCTATGTTGTTCCATCTATTGCTAATTGTGCTAGATTTTATGTTTTACCTAAGGTGCATGAGGCTGGTATTACTTTCAGGCCGATTGTTTCCAATATTGGTACGGTTTCGTACAAACTTGCAAAATATTTAGTCTTTGTGTTTTCTAATCTTAGGAATCACAATTTATTTACTATTAAAAATTCTGTTGAGTTTGTTAAAAAAATCATAGTTTCGTTCCAAATAATTCTTTTATGGTTTCTTTTGATGTTAATTCTTTATTTACGAACGTTCCCGTCGAAGGTTCATTGTTATGCTTTCGTCGAAGTTTTTCTGAATTTCATTTCACCAATACGGAAATAGAGGATTTAATTTTCCCTACCCGTACTTGTCTTAAGCAATGTTCTTTTGTTTTTAATGGGAAATTTTATATTATGTTAGATGGTCTGGCTATGGGAAACCCACCTAACCCCATTCTTAGTAATATTTACATGCATTATTTTGAGGTTAAGCTGTTCCAAAAACTGCAGTTTCAATTTTATTTTCGGTATGTTGATGATTGTTTTGTTCTAATGAACCAGAATCAGTTTGAGAGTGATGAGGTTTTATCTATTTTAAACTCCATTGATCCTCGTATTCAGTTTTCCGGTGAGAAGAACGGAATAATTGCATTTCATTTCTTGATGTACTTGTTTCCCGTACTGAAATTGGTTTTGAAACTACTGTTTATCGCAAACCTTTTGCTGTTTCTTTACCTCCTCATAGACTATCGTCTCATCCTCCAAATCAAAAATTTTCTGCTTTTAATTCTTTTGTTTATCGCGCAATTAATACTTGTTCTTCATCGGAACTTAATTATCTTAAAGCTGTGGCAATTGATAGAGACTAATCCACCAACTTTGATTGATTCCATTTATAAAAAACTTTCAAATAAATCACAAAATTATGTTCTTGACCGAACCTTCATCAGAATGAATTTGGTTGTTTTGCCATTCTTTCCATCTGTAAGCTATGAGGTTGCTAAGATTCTAAAACGTTTCCAATTCCAGGTGGTGTTCTCTTCTATTAATAAACTTTCATTCTCTTCTCTTAAAGATCCTATTCACCATCTTAATTGTTGTGGAATTTCTAGAATTAATTATAGTTGTAAACTTGCCTATATTGGACAGACTCGGCGTGCTTTAAAAATTCGCTTGAAAAAGCATCAAAATTATGTGAAAAAACAACAATTAAATAAGTCTAGTATTGCTCAACATTGTTGGGATTCGAATCACTCTTTTGATTTTATCTCATCAGATTATCCAAAAATGCCCCAATTCATCAGATCTTGACTTTTGGGAATCTTTTCATATTTTGAGGAACAGTTCTAACTTAGTTAATGATCTTAAACAGTTCCATATTTTTCCAACATTTGGCTCCCATATCTTTAATACTGTCCTTTCCCTATCTCCCTTTTTTCCCCATTCATTTTTATCTATCTTCCTTTGTTTATTTTTACCTTTTTTGTCTTGTTGACATCCCCCCCCCCCATTTTCTTCTATTTAACTTTATTTTTCCTTTTTTCGAATATTTTTGTTTCGGTTTTTTTTCTTCCATTCAGCTTTTTCTTTCTTGCGGTTCACGGTTACCGACATTTTCTTTTTGTTTAAGCTTCGGCTTAATCTTTGTCCAATTGAATTTCTTTCTTTTTGGGTTTCGTACCTAAGAGAAAGCTCTTGGCCTTTGCTTGCATTCCTATTGGTTATTGATTGGTTTATAATTTTCTCATTGGTGTTTGGCTAATCCGCTATTTTTATCTTTAAGCTGCATGCTTATCTGCTCTTGGCTTTTGTCGGATGTCTTTTCATCCATAAGCTCATTACTTTTTGCATTGAAAAAGGCGTTCCCTGTGACGCCGAAACACGTGTCTGCTGTAATTGGCAAATTCGTGCTTTTTTTAAAGTTGTTTTTCTTACTTTACTGATCAGCACAAAGGTATTTATTTATGTTAATATTCTAAATGTTTGCATAATATACATTCATTTCATATTACACATGTTTGGAAATAATAAAACTTAGGGGGAAGAGCAATGACATATTTCATAATTATTTAACAAAAATTATACTAAATTAGTTTTACCAAAAAATTTAGCTGATATTTGGATTTTTTTTACGATTTCTATCTCCAAATATTCTTCTTAATTTTAGCAGACAATTGTTTTCAAAGAATGAAATATGTAATACATGCAATGATCAAGTTCCTGCATTAAACATACATTTTTGCCAAACCAGCTATCAACATAGAGGCAAAATAAATAAAACAAATAATTGATAGAAAAAAGAAAAAGGTAAGCTTCTTAAGATTACCTAATTTCATTTTCTACATTTAATAATAAAACAAAGAGATACTAACTTAAAGAGGCCAATTTTATGGTACTTTTCTTTAAAACTTATGATATTAGTTTGACAGAATTCTTTTCCTTTAGGAATATTTTATGCAAAAGCAATGAATTAAAAAATCCTAAGCATTTTTTTCCAAAGCAGACATCGATGTATAACTATGCATAAAATGACAGATGACTTATTTTTCCAGAACCCAATGTCCGCTGAGTAAGTAGCACTTTTATTTTAACAAGAAATAATTCAACACATGTTTTGTTTACTTTTATCTCCATTAACTTTTTTCGGAATAGATTTTCTTTTGATCTTTAAAAAATAATTGTGTACTAATGGTGATTGCTTATTGCTGTTTTTCATGAAAGATGATTTATCAATTAAAAAAAGATTCACATCTTATATTAATTATTAAACGTTATGTGTTTCACTCTAAACACAAAAGTAAATAAGTTAGAGCATTGGATAATACTTATCACTAAAATATTAACAGAGATTGTTTGCGCAATCGTAATGCGGTCCAACGTGCCCCACGAGGTGGAACTACGTACCCCGCGAATAGGGCACGTTTGTTCACTTTATAAGGTTCCGTAAAAAAATAATGTAAAAAAAGTTGATCAGTTTGACGCTTTCAAAAAAAATCTGCGATGATGCGAAATGCTTATTGAAACCTATTTTAGAAAATTGAACAGCTCCTTATATATTTGATGAGATAAATTAAAAATAAAATGGCGGACCAACGTGCCTTATCTCCCCCTACTTATAATTCATGGAACTACTATGTTTTAGTAAAATGTAATTAAAATAAAAAACCTTCAAAACATGGCCTTTCTTTGCATGTGACGACTTGTTTGCACGTGATACCATCCCCAGTGTATCCCCTGGGGCATGAACCGCAGCGAAATCCTTCTGATGTGTCGGCACACTGTACACCAGGATAGCATGGATTATCTCGACAATGCTGGTGCACTAAAAAAGAAAAAAAAAATCATTACGGGAATAAAATAACCAGAATCCGCTCATGACAGAGATTATACACTATAGTTACTGTGTAAAGTATAAAACTAATAATCATAAATCAGATTATTTAGAGATAGCAGAGAATGTGCTTCTTAAAATGCCTTCACATATGAGGCATTGAGAAGCAAAGGGATGTAAGTCGAAAAATTAAAATTTGGAGATAACCAGTACACATGGTAGGTGAACCTCTCCTCTGTCTTGATGCAATATATTGTTTTAGTAGCCCTGGTAGGTGCTGCTGTACAGCATGATTTAGAAAAAAAAATCAATGAAAGCCTCCCTAGGACGTTATCTTTAATGGAGTTTTACTCAAAACTTGAAAATGTCCACTTTCATCCTTTTGCTTCTCACTGCCTCATCTGAACATCGATATAGAGAATAACACGCGGAATGAAACATATTCATATACTTAAGAGATTATGAAGAAAACAAGGTTAAGATTAATTCTATCTGCTAGCAAGTAACCACACTCAACACTTAGAAATATTGAACGCGTGTTTTTGAGCAATCACGATTGCTTATTTTTTTCACTTGACCGTTCTTAGCGTTGTGGTTCCTTTTTCAGCTTGGACCAGCTGCCTCTGCAGCACCACCGCCCACCGTCCTATGCGGGCGCGGCTGTCCCCCGGTCCTGAGCTATTCGCTGAGGCGTCCATATCCTACACACACGCACACTCACACACATACAAGCACACGACTTCACACACATACACTCACACACGCCTAAATGCATACACACATGTCTACGAACAAACACACACACAAGCCTACACTTACACGAGCGTGCGCCTACACACACACACAACTATGCATACGTAACCGCCCAAGAGGAGGGGCAAGCTTGGGGGGGGACAGGAGCCGTCTCTAGAAACAATAACTACAATGAGTAGGGTCCTGTCGCAGTTCGTGATTGTGAAAAACATAATTTCAATTCAAATTAATTTTCTTTCTTTTTTTTTTTTTTATTATCGGTAACAAACACCTTTAACGGGGTGAAATCAGCCTCTAAAGACAAGTAATTCTACCAATTTATATAGATTTTGAAAATTGTTTGAAGTGTAGGCCTGTGAAAAAAACTTGAAATGCGAAAAAAAAAAAAAAGTGTTCCTACGAATGACTATAACTTCTCTCCTAATTATAGTGGAATGAAAGTTTTAAAAATATTGTAAAACTAAAAAATAGAGCTTTCTATATTAATACATAATCTGACTTTCTTGCGATAGATTTAAATTTCAGGATCATTTACTGGCCCGGGGTAATATTGAGAGGTATGGTTTATTCCTATTAATAGTATTTTCAGAAAAATCCTAAAACACGTCAACTTCAGCTTGTTTAGTTTAGTTAGAAAAATAAATGAGTGAGTAAAAGAGTGAATGAAATAGAAAAAAAAAATGGGCGAATGAATGAATAAATAAGGTAATTACTAAATAATGGAAAGTAAATGAATTAACTAATAAATGAATACGTAAGTAACTTAAAAAAATAATTAAGTGAGTAAAAAAAACTATTTCACCATGCCCCGCATGAACTTAACTATATGTACAAACTATTTAAAATATAAATAAACTTTATATCAACTAAATAACTACTGCACTGAGCATTATAGGGTCTTAATTAATATTTAAAATGTCTATTACAAGAACTTTATCATTTTATAATTACAAAAATAATTTTTGATCTTTAACAAAATATTACAATATGAGTATCACTTTTTGAAAATTGCCCGCATTATCAAATGCTTTAATCTTCGGCGGTATTTTTTTCCTGACTGGAATAGACTACATATGGAACTATATAGTTAAAATAATACCAGATAGTTGGCGCTAAAAGCAGAGTAAATATTTCATCATTTCACTTTGCCCTGCTATTTCATCTTGCCATACAATCAAATATATATTTAATGGCTTAATTTCTTTTGTTCAGCGGTTTTTTTTTCTTGCTTTTACTTTGATGAAACTATTAGTCTTTTTTAAAAGATTACGTTATTTAAAATCTGAGCATAAAATTTTTAATTTCAACAAGATTGATTTTTGCTACGTTTGATGAGCAAAAAGCACTTTTTTGCTTTGAGCAGTTGGACGAAATATTTAAAAATAAGCCACGACATACATTCAACGAAAAAATGCCACCCTTATCCGAGCTTTTGTGATTTGCAAAAAGTACATTGTTTTTTCGCTGAAATACATCCTTTCACCCTAATTCAATAAAGTTTGCAAAGTTTTTAACTTTCAAAAGATTTATGTGCTCCATTATGTTAAGAATTTGGGTTTTAAAAAAGTTTTTGTAAATAAATAGCTTATTTATTTTACAATGGGGTTGTTTCCTTTAGGCAAAAGTACTACTTTTAGTCACTGAAATTGATAGAATAAGCAAACAAAAAATAATAATAATAATAAAAATAATAATATGGAACGAGAAAAAACTTTCATTTCCCCAACGTTTGGTTTTTAATTGGTTTTTTAAAATGTCCGGTTTTGAAAATAAGGCGTGATCTTTATGACGTCACAAATAATGTGCTTTTGCGCATCTGTCTACCGCGTTTCCACGTTATGATAATCATGAAGCGAATTAACATCGCGCTCTACGCTTGTTATCAACCGTATCGTTGCCAACATATGTGAGTAAAGTAGCGAATTAAATATTGTGCTCCGGGAATGGCATTTCATCATTTGTGATGCCATCTACAGAAGCGTAAACAATAAAAGCGCACCGATTATTATTATTTTTTTTTAATATTAAAATTAGTTAAATAATTTTTCAAAAAATGGTAAGATGCTATGTTTTTAAGCATGCTCTTTCAGAAAAGAAATACTTTTAAAATTCCTGAAACAACCTCATTGTTCCAAATTAAAACACGAAATTTTGTGCGCAAGAAATATCCATGTTGCAATGTTGCATATCAATTAGAATGCATCAAAAATACAAATTGCAAAACATCATAGTTTTCAAGCATTTCTATGTAAAAGCAAGCACTCGCGGCAGCTTTAGTAATGTTTATCTCTTATTGAATATTAATGTACTCGAATAACGTTCCAAGTAAAGTTTCAAGAATTTTTTTTTTTTTATGTTTAAAAGAAAACATGATTTTTTAACGTGCGCTCGGTTTCATTTCCGTTAAAAGCACCATTGAATTTTTACAACCACTGCTATAATGCTGATATAAGCAATGCTGCTGAGAAGCTTTTAGCTTTTCTTTCTTTTCTAAGCAATCACTCTAATAGCTGGCTTTCAGACCTTTATATTAAAATGTCTTTCATAGTTTTTCTTATGTTAATATTCTTTTTACAAGTGTTATCCTGCGATATTATTTTAATTAGGTTTTTTAGAACTCTTACCATATTTTATTACTTTGAAAACCCTATCGTAGCTAAGAAAGCTTTCTAGGAAAAAAATAACAATTTTTGTCATCATAAAATTAAGATTATAAAAATCTCTTTTGTAAATGATTTTAGAGCTAATTCTAGGAATATGGAAAGATGGATTTTTTTCTTTTACTAGGTAAAAGAGAAAAACCACGGCGACTCAAAAATTTCATTTTATTTAAGCATTAGTTATGGATCTAGCAGATTAAAATAAGTTTTTATTGTAGTATATTATAGTAAGGATTTCTTTCTTGACTTTAAAATATATACAATACTGCATTCAATACGAGAAAAAAAAACAGCAACTGCTTTTCAAAAGGACACATTTACGAATATAGTAGGGGTTTTTTTTAGCTCAGTGTTTTGAAAAAGTTGAGATAAATGAAACATGCAAATTGAGATGTCTTGTTAAACAGATAAAGTTTCACTTTGTTATTCCGTTAAAGTAATAATAACTAAAAATTAGGCAGTTTTTTAAAACATTTTCCTTATTATTTTTTTCCTTTGCATTCACTGCACTTAACTGCTTTTCCTAAACTTTCACAACAAGTACTACATTCAACAATAGTTGTACATCAATCATGATGCTGAAATCTTTTTGAAGACACCCCAATAGAAGTTGAACATAAAATTTATCATAAAATCATACTACAGTAGACCTTCGTTTTACGCGGGATTATGCTCCACGGAAAAAGCTGGGTAAATCGAAATCACGTAAATTGAGACCTAATAGTAGTGTTAAAATAGGGGTTTGTGGTTCCGTAGATAAAACATATACTTCATTCTAGTGGTGACTAATTGTATAATAAGTTTAATGTGTACTTATATCAATTTTTATGCATCCTAACATGTATAAAGAAAATATAAATTTATTTCGTGTTCTGTTTATAAAGAGGAGCTGGTTATAAAGAAGTTTTCTCTGTAATTCTTTGCAGAGTATTAACGCATCCATGACCACTTGCGTCACATTTCCATGATAGAATCTTCCTTCACTAACAAATCAGAAGGATCATTTTTATTGTCTAGGAATGGTTCAAAATTTTCAACGTGAACGTTTTTAGTTGTGTGTCACCGATGTCGGTATTCTCGTTGGTTTTGGCCTCCTTTGTCACTCCTAAAAGCTCTTTTTCAAGTCAGTTCTGAACACTGTGAGTTTAATAACTTTACTTCTGGAAAGAGCTCTGGAACCAATCGCATAAAATGTCTCCAGTGGCCCAAGCTTCGATTATTAGCACGCCAAAATGCAGTTTATTACGTGTAATCTGCAATCTTTAGGAGTTTGGATTTTGAAAGGAGGGGGGGATTTTATCTATTTACATTGCCGCACCCACGTAAAACCGAAACTTATCCGCGTAAAATAAAATAAAGGTGTCAAATCTTAAACCGCGTATAATCCAAACCGCGTAAAATAAACCCGCGTAAAACAAGGGTCTACTGAAAAAAAGAGCAAATGTACCCTTCTTCAATGATTCCCTTCAAATAGTTGACGAATCATATATTGTTAACAAATACGGCGGCAAAAGTTTAATTGGGCTGGGAACAAGAAATCCGTTGATCTACATGGGAGTTACTGGGTGGGAAACATAATTCCGATTGTCATGTGGACGCCATTGTAGTAAAATTTATGGGTAATTATGGCGATTTTATGACGAATCCGTCTTGTTTGACTGTGAGGCAGTTAATGACTTCACAACTGTTTGCGTCATTATTTGTTCATATCTTCTTTACTTAACAGTGCCGACTTTTCTTTCTCACTTAAATTTAGATACTTCCGTATCATTCTCTATCTCCCATTCAGTTCTTTTCATACTGCTTCGACGACGAATCAACAGATTGATTTTTCGTGATTTTTGGGAAATGTGAAGATTTGATATAAAGGTTATTAAATAACCATTTTTAATTTTATTTAATTATATCTGTTTATGGCTTCGTTCGAATTAAAACTTTCACCAAAATTGATTTTTTTTTTATTTTAAATTTGCAGATACCCAGTTATAGCGCTCAGTCGTCCTTATGTAAACCTTTGCTACTATGCAGTTCTTCATGGTAACTTTTAGCCACAATTTCTCTTTTTTTCATTGCCTATTTCATACCTTAATATCCCTCGGGTATTAAAATATGAAATATGAAATCTGACTATGAAATAGGCAATTACTCTATTTCATCTCTTAATAACCTAATTAATTTAGTAATCCCCCGTTACATCGCGCCTCGTTATATCGCTCATTGGGATATTTCGCGCGTTTCTGTAACTCCCGAAAATGATATTTTAAAAAGAAATGCTGTTTTACATTCTTTGTTGTATTGATACAATAGGAAATAGTTTCTATCTTCTACACAACATTAAAATATTAACTAACAAGTTGCTCGTTAAAAACTCGCAAAAAAAAAAAAAAAAAAAAAAAAAAAACATTTACAAAATGTTTTGATCGTGAATAACATTTATTAATTGTTTCTGGATTTTTTTTTCTGTTTTTTGTACAAAATACTGCGTGTTACAGTAATTCAATTCTTATGGACAAAAAAAAATCTTGTAAAGGCTTTGTAGACAAGTCACAACTTTTTATGCGTAATTTAAAATAAACTTTAAATTTTTTTAATAAATATAACAGCGTAACTCAAACTCTTGCTCAGAACGATAAAATTGTGTATGTAACTTGAAAATATGGATCTTATCTATATATGTTGCACTTACTGCGACACATTTCACACCTTTCCAAGGTGTCTCTCAAAAGCTTAGTCTCACGTGTCTGAAAAAAAAAAAGAGTTAATATTCTGAAATACGTTTTTTGACGAATAAAATAGCAATTTACTTGTGTATTTATTAGTTGATACTTCATTGCTAACACACGGTTATATATATATATATATATATATATATATATATATATATATATATAGGAAATACTATTTTAATTTATGAATAATTTTAGATTTGTGTTGTTATTTTTATCAATAACTTCAAAACTGAAAACTAAACTATGCAGTGAACCGTCCAGTTTGGTTATTCTCATGACTATAATTCAGCTGATGTATGCAATTTTCAAGAAAATGTATTTATTGAACTATCACCGATTGTCAACGTGTGCACTATATACGTGATATTAGTTTTTTTTCACTATATTTTGAAAAAAAAAAAAAATACAACGTAACTCATTCCTGAGAGGAGAAGACAACATAGGACCGAAGTTTTGTGCAAAAGTAATTTCCGAAATCGGCATTTTTTGTTTGGTTTTTCGTATTAATTTGCAACATAACTGATGTGTCGTGGGATAAGTGCTACAAGCAAATAATAACGATTCAGTTGTTTTCATACTTAGTGGAGAAAAACTCAACAATTTAACGACTCTCACGATTTGGAAGGAATGTGAAGCCTTGATTTAAATGTTGTTCAACTATCATTTCTAATTCCGCTTTGCTAGAAGCGTTTATGCCTTATTTCATACAAAAATTTTCAGCAAAAGTGAATAAACCTACTTTTTTTTCCTTCAAAATGTGATGTTACCTAGTTGTATACCTCATCAGACAATATTATTGTTGATATAATGCACTACAACGACTAAAAAATTCTTAGCTGTACCATCATTATTATTCTAACCATCCCATCTAATCTTATTCTGTTTGTAATATTTCAATTTTTTTAAAATTTAGATCTTATAGATTTAAGTGGTAAAAACAATCGAGTAAAACTTAGGAAATAAAATATACTTATGCTTTTGTCAACTCTCATAGAAAAATAACATATATAAATGATTAAATATATTTAGATTTTATAGATTTAAGTTGCAAAAAAAATCGAGTAAAACTTAGGAAATAAAATATAATTATGCTTTTGTCAACTCTCATAGAAAAATAATATATATTAATGATTAAATATATTTAGATTTTATAGGTTTAAATGATTAAATATATTTAGAATTTATAGATTCAAGTTGTAAAAAAAATCGAGTAAAACTTAGGAAATGAAATATAATAATGCTTTTGTCAACCCTCATAGGAAAATAACATATACAAATTATTAAATATATTTAGATTTTAAAGATTTAAGTTGCAAAAAAATCGAGTAAAACTTAGGAAATAAAGTATAATTATGCTTTTGTCAACTCTCATAGAAAAATATGACATATAAAAATGATTAAATATATTTAGATTTTATAGATTTAAGTTGTAAAAAATCGAGTAAAACTTAGGAAATAAAATATAATTATGCTTTTGTGAACTCTCATAAAAAAAACATACATAAAATGATAAAATATATTTAGAAATTATACCTGCATGTCCATGTATCGCCTCATTTCTTTCAAAACAGATGTCAGTTCTGATAAAGACCTAAGAAGTTGATCCGTATCTAAACAAAAAGAAAATGCTAAATTCAGAAAGACGCAAAAAATATTTTTTTACTCATTTACAAGCATTCATAACACGTGCGTGTTTCATGCAGTAGCATGTAAAATCGGTCAGCATGATTAATTTTGATGCGCTTGTTGTTAGCCCCCACCTTTCCAGTAAGAAATAAATATTATAAACATATAGCGTAGTATGCTAAAGCGCAGAATGCTTAAATGCATACAATTCCCAATGATTATATACTTGGTTTTTTTCATTGTAATTTAGCCTTATATATCTTTTAATCAGTTTATTTAGAAACACTGATATTTTTCTGAGTCATTTAACATCATCAACAACTTAAACATTTCGTTCATAAGATGCGCACGCAACTATATCTCACAATTTGATTTAGTTTATTATTTTATTTTTATTATTATTCAGTTTATTATTGGAATAAAAATACCTCGGACTTCTTGCTGTTTGCAATTTACCTTTTTTGTAAAGCTATATCACACAAATAGTTTTGTTTGCAAAATAAAATGATTCAGTTTAAGTTTTAACTCGAAAAATATTAAATTTGATTCCAAAAACAATTTCTGAAGCTTAAACCATTTTCAATATCAGAAACTGGTGACAGATTAAGTTTCATGAATAGCATTTAACTTATTCTCTATTTTTACGTAGAACGCTTTGGCTTACATAACATACACTGGTTTGCAAAAATTAAGGACGAGACGGTTTTTTCAATATAACTTTGTACAAAAGCTTTCCAAATCAACACATTTAATACCGTAAGATCCCCAATACGTAAGGACATGTGTAATGTAAGCAACACTTACTAAAAGAGAAATCAGAGGGATAAAAAGAAGCTTTATTGAAAAAGTAGCATGGAGCGCAATGCGACTGAAGGCCGAAACATCCCTGTGATGGGTGTCCAGCAAAAAACATCCGGTCTTTACCAGGGGATATGATCTCCCCCGACTGCTAGGCAGGTTTCACAGCGTCTGCCCATGCTGAGAATGAGGGTGTCAATGAGTTGTTGAGGCATTGCTGCCCATTCGTCTTGCAGCGCCAGTCGAAGCTCCCGAATCGTTACTGGTGGTAAGGTACGAGCTGCCAAGCGTCTGCCTAGAAAATCCCATACATGCTCGATGGGATTGATATCCGGAGATCGTGCCGGCCAATCCATACGTTCAATATCCTCACTCTCTAAGTGCTGTTCGGCAGTTACTGTGCGATGACATGGTGCATTGTCGTCCATGAAAAGGAACTGCGGACCCATAGCGCCTGTAAAAAGACGCACATATGGAAGAAGAATCTCGTTACAATAACGGGTCCCGTTGACTGAACCTGCGTCGAAGAAGTGAAGGTCTGTACGACTACCAACCATGATGCCTCCCCAAACGAGAACACTTCGGCCTCCATACCTGTCCCTTTCAATGATGTTCGAGGGATGATTGCCGGCTTCCCCGCTCTCTCCAGATGAGTATGCGATGAGAATCGCTACTCAGACTGAATCTGCTCTCATCTGTAAAGAGTACTCGTCCCCATTCATTGTTTCTCCAATTCCGAAGTTCCCGGCAACACAGAGAACGCTTTCTCCGATGGGCAGACGTTAGAGGTGCACACCGTATAGGGCGTCGTGCAAACAGACCACCACCGTGCAGTCTTCTGGCCACGGTAAAACGCGATATCGGTCGTCCAGTCGCTTGTGTCGTGTGTCTAGCGATTTCTCCCGCTGTCTGCCGCCTGTTTCTTCTGGCCTGTAAGACAATATACCGGTCATATGCGGGTGTGGTTCCTCGTGGACGACCACTACTGCACTACTGAATCCCCGGATAGCTGTTCCTGTCGTTTGAAATTGTCTCCAAAGTCGTGAAACGATGCTGTGAGCAATTCCGAACTCTGCAGCCACACTTGTCACACTGCGGCCTTCCTCCAACTTCCCAATGATTCGGCCTCGGGTAAAAGCATCCAGATGTCCTCTAACAGATTGATTATTCGCCATTTCTCGCTGAGGCAGCAACTCGGTGTGATTTGAACTGCTATACGGCGTGCAATCTCTTTGACAGAAATACTGATCTTACACCGACAACATGCTTTATACTACTCAGACACTCCCCCATTACGTCTGCCTGCATATCTGCGCATGTGCTACCGTACATCACCTTACTTAATCTCCTGATTGGTCTTTCTGTCCGCTCTGCCTCTTCGTTCAGCTGATATGCTAATTTTTCGACTTCGTCCTTAATTTTTGCACACCAGTGTACATAGGGACACCGCATTACGTAATTATAGTCATATTACGTGAATTTACCTTGTATCCTGCTTATTCAAGTTAATCTGAGTAATTTTTTAGAAGTATTTTAGAAAATGTGCTGCCACTGCGATTTATTAGTAATTAAAATCTATCAATATTTAGCATCAAACACGTTTGCTTAAAACGTTATTAGTTAATTTAATTAATATTGCTAAAAAACACATCAAATTTCAAAAGTATTGATTTTACAATAGTCAATATTTTGGACTAAATTTTAAAGGATACTTTTAATAATGGCACAAAAAATATTTATATGTATGCTTTAATTACTAATTCAATCAATATTCCTAAAAACATCTATTTCTCATCAAATTTCACTAAGATTTCACAATAATTAACATTTTGTGATAAATGTTTGGGGGTAGTTTTAATAATGGTACAAAATAATACTTATAATTTCGTTATTAATTTAAATAATGTTGTTGTACTGTTAATAATGGTAAGTACTTTTTTGAACTTAGTTTTAATACGTGCGCATCGAAAAAAAAAAACAAAAAACTCTGCACAACATCAAACGACGCACAGTGGTTCAAAACGACAAAAAAGCGGAAAAAATACAATAACTTTGAATCTTCTCAAAAAATGCTTTGGAAAATTGTTAAAATTGTTGCATGGTAGTATTTATCTTCATTCTTGCTGATCGTATTTACTGCGAAACCCCGATTTTACGTCCCTCGAATTCTACGTTTTCCCCACATTTTACGTTTTTTATCATCAGGTCCCAATTTTTCCGTACACGAATAATATTAATTTATTTAATTCCGGATGGAAAGCTTGTTATTTATGAATTTCCCGCATTTTACGTTTTCCCTTGGCAGTGAAAAAAAAAGAGAAAAAATGTTTTAAAATTAAGAAAAATGTTTCCCTCTGTGCATTTTTAAACATAATTCACTCCGTTGAAAGTTAATCCATGAAAACAGAAACGCTTCTGTTCAATCCGTAGCTGACCTTATGGACTTTTCGGCCGCCAATGAAGATGATCAAGAAAAAGAGGAAACACAACGCTTTTCTTCTTTCAATACTGCATTTAAGAGCTTAATAATAGTGAAAAACGAATTTCATTATCATAAAGACCAGGAAAAACTTTGCAAAGTGTTCCAATTTTGCAAGATGCTGTATTTACTTTGGATTCAATTACTCATTATTACTGACTATTTTCAACCTAAACGGCCGAATTCGTTACTTAATGTGTTAGAATGATCTAAACTGGTGTGTACAATAATGTTCTTTTCGTAAAATATCGCATTTTTACATTTTATAAGCGTCATCGTAGCAACCTTTATTACTATTTTTGTTTTCTTATCTGATTTTTGTTTTTTATACATTCCGTGTATCTTACGTTTTCCCATATTTTATGTTTTTGGATTTGAATTGACGTTTTCCCATATTTTATGTATTTTATGTTTGATTCAGGCCTCTGAGAATCTGAAATCGGGGTTTCTCTGTCGTTCAATTTCATTTCTGTTTTTAGTGAAAAATATAAATTAAATCAGTCGTATGCCACACGCAAGGTTTATTTATTGCAATTGATACCCTCCAAGAATATTTTCTGGCAATGTTGACAAACTGAGAACAGATTTATACTAGAATGATTTCGAAAAGGAAATCAGAAATTTCAAACGTTTAATGATTTTCTAATTTCATTGTTTCATGAACAGAATGGTTATTTAACTTTTTATATAGAATTCTGCATGAGTTTTAAAAATTTCTTTCTCGTGTATCTTCTTTAAAGCTAAAACGGGTCCGAAAATTGTTATTTTCATGTTACTACTGCATTGCATGTAGAATAATGCTCCGCATTAAGCCATAACAACGTAAATCTGTTTTTAAAAAAATCCTCAATATTTATTGATGAATGTTTTAAAAGCTCCAACTTTCGGAAACAGTAAACTAACGTTTTTAGGCTCTCCTGCAAAGTAGTGAAACTTTGACGTATATTAGTCTGGAGCATGTCAAACTTGATGACCAATTTCTTTGATAAAAAAGCAATTTACCCCCGTCATACCGTTACGGGTTATTTTCTAACTTACTATATTGGTATTCGTAAATAGCGAAGCTCAAACAAAAACCTGCCACGAATGCAGTCGCAGGTGGTCGCAGCTAAAATGTTGTTGTTCATTTACAGGAAGGATTAAACTATTGATGTATGTAAATTTTAGCCCACCGGAAGCCGCCGATAAAAGTATATTCCACAATACTTTTCATTATATTTTTAAGAAAATAATGTTTTTTTTATTTCAGGTAGTTTTCAATTTTGATGAATTTTTAATTTTTAACTACAATGTAATCTGCATCCTATAAGTGTGAAAAACCAATCAGAAATGACTTTTATTAAATTTCAGTCCTCCTTATTGAACGAATGAATTAAAACTGAAGTATAAGGCATACGTCCGAAAAAAGTAAAAATATAATTGTTTAACAAAAGTAAAAATATAATTGTTTGTTTTTTTGTTTTCAAAAAACTCTTATGGAGTAAGTTACTACAACTCAAGGGCTAAGTAATTACGGCATGAAATATTTTTTATCTTAAAACTTAAAAATGGCTATTTTTTCTGCCCTTGAACCACTGTGCGACGCGGATGCAATATTTAACGAAAATGTACAACGTAACACATGAATAAATGGTTGTCATGTTATTGTAAAAACATGCGGAGATTTTTATTATAAACATGACAACTATTTATGTAACTCATCATTAGATCAGTAGTGATGGTAGTGAACGGCTGATCATAGCGATCTACCGTTAAAGTGGGTAAAATTTTAATGAACTGCAACATTTCAGTTTTAGATTTCTTCGTGTTCCAAATGTAGGGCAATGTAAAGCAAAGTGAAATAGTTAGGATAACTTACCTTTCTCAAGATTAAAAAAAAAAAAAAAAAAAAAAAATGAGATTCGTTTTTAAAATCACAGGGCATGAAGACTGAATTATGTATCTCGTTAGAAAACTTCAATGAAAAATATTTTTTCCATTTTTGGCATTAAATTTTTATCATCAAAAACAGATAGAAAACTGTCTGATGTTCCCATGTACGGGGCGAAGTGAAAAAGAAAAGAAATTTTTATCTAAATATTTTCTACTTGATTATATGATTTTTTTTAAAATCAAACGAATTAATAAATGAACCAATGAAAGTGATAATGAAACAATAAACGGTCAAACAAATAAATGAAATTAAATTCATGTATGAGAAAAAATAAAATAAGAACATGCACTTAGCGAATGAATATGGAACTATGATGAGGAATAAATAAATAAATGATTTCATAACTGAAGTAGCGTAAATGAATTGCTTAATAAATGAATACCGTAGTCATTTAATAAATAAATGAATAAGTTATAGATATTAACTATTTCAATTTGCCCCTGTGCACTTGTCAAGTAGTGTAAAATAGTTCTAATAGACGCGGACCTGCGTCGAGGAGAACCCATAGCACCTACAGCCTTGAAATTTTGTACAAAATTACTTCGAGCCCAGGGGGTGTGCACCTGGAATTTTCTTTTTTTAAATTCAAATTAGTATTTTAGTAATTACTTTTTAAGCTCAAATATCGCGTAAATTGCCTATTAATGCCTATTAAAGGGGTGAAAAATTACTTGCATTATATATCGTTGGAAAGTGTAGAATTTCCCGCGTTCCACGCAGTTTATTTCATTGCTCTAACTTAAAGACGAAGGGAGTTATTTGGGTATTTAACTCGAACTTTTTTAGGCTTAGCTAAAATTTAGGCACTACTTTCTTCATTAAATCTATCATTAAAATTGAAGGAATTGTCCCAATGTTTTCTTTTTGACGCCACTTTAAAAAGTGGCTTTTTTTACTCCAGATCTAACTCGACCTATGGTCGAAAAATTGGGCTTCTATCTCCAAAGGAAAAATAAGTTAACAAGGCGTAAAAAATCAAATTCGAATAATCTCATATCCGTTAAAATTATTGATGTTTTATTTGACGTAGCCATAGTTACGTCTTTTCGATTCGCTTTTTTCTTTTTTATTCACAAACTTTAAGGGTTTCGATTTTAACGGAAAACCTAAACGGCTCAACTCAATTCAAGCCCTGAACTAAAGAGCAAAATATAATACTAGAAACAACAAATGTGAAAGCGACATTTCAAACGTGCAGTTTTGCAATGCTCGGAAGCCCCTTAGCCCTTACGGCTCTGCAAGGTGGTGCAAGTTCTACTGCACTGAACAACAGTAGACCTCAATTATTATTTAAAATGTCATTTAAAATTTTTTATCATTTTATAATAACAAGAATTGTATTTGATAAGCAACAAAATATTAAAATATGGCATAAACTTTTTAAAATGCCTTTTATAATGACTTCAGATCATTTTTCTTCTTGCCTGGGATCAGCTATATGTTTAAGAAACTAGTTAGACCATTGTGTTAAAATAAATACCTGTGTGCATAAAAAGTAAAATAAGAAATGGCAAAATCAAATATCGAAAATAGGGAAGTATTCGATTTTTTAATTTTATTTTTATATGATAGAGTAACATACATGAACATCATCTGCGAAAAAATTTTTACGATACGACTAATACTTTTTTTTTAAATAATTTTTTAAAGTTCACGCGCGAGTGACGTCATTTGCTTGTAAGTCCTTTGACTGACGTCACTGCCGCGCTGCGAGGCGGCGGGGTTGGCTAGGACAAAGAAGTGCTTGGCGATCTTTGGGGGAAGGCGCGGGAAAACAAGAGCCTTCTAACAGCAGCGCGCATAAAAGGCTAGTGAAAATCCTTTGCTGTCTGTAGGGTTTAATGCATTCTGCGATTGTTTTTAATTTGATTTTCTTTGTCATGGCTAGTAGAATCAATTACAAGTATTGCTTCGTTCCTGGATACGTATCTACATCTAAAAAAACTCCTCACAAGCGATTTGTTATTGTTCCGTCCCAGCAGGATCTTCGAAAGAAGTGTTTTTAAGTGTGTTTATTAATTAAAATTTGAAAATGAAAATTTGCACTGCATTTTAATTAAAAACTATGTCAAGTGAGAAATACAGTTTGAAATATATGTTCACAACTGTTCATAAATAAATGTTTAATAAGCATATGAGATATTTTTAAAAAAATGCAAGTAAACACAGGAATTTAAACCCTGCACAATAAACTATAGAAAGTAATAGATGCATTACTATTACCATTTTAATAACAATGCAAAAACTATTAATACTTTCTTTTTAACATTCAAACTATCTTCAAATTTTAACTATTACAAATTGATAATTTAAAAATACATTTTCAGTTTATCACCAGAAGCGTTTCTATATATACAAGACCTTTCTCACATGCAAAAATTTACTTATTTTATGAAATGAACACCATTTTCAAATTTATTATTTTTATCAAAAGAGCAAAAAAATATATTTTTCCTTTTTTTGCTAAGTTGCACAAAAACTCAAGGATAATTAACATGTATTAATGGATTTAAAACAATTTTCCAAACAAAAAAAAAAAAAGCGCAGATCAACTTTTATTGCCAACAAAGCGAAAAATTTTCATGCAAAAACTGCTCTAAAACTTAGTACTGGAATCACTTGCAGTAGGGTTGTTACAAAATGCGCGCCTCATTAAAAGCCGCCAAGTAAGAACTGGAATAGCGCTCTTACATTGTAATTTATATATTCAGATAAAAAAACCATCGACACACAAATGGAAATGATCAATCTTGATAAGGGAAACTAATGCGAATAATATGAACTGCAAACATAGACGGATATGTACGTACAATTTTAAAGAATAACAATGGTGAAACTTTGTTGTTTCACTCCCCGTACTTCTAGGACATTAAATCTCTCGTCCTTTCGAAAAAAGTCAAACACCATGAATGACTTTACTTGAGGAAGGTTATTGGATTGACCTTTCGTGAATCCTAGCTCCATGATGGAAAAAATGCTGGTTAAAGGCTTTAAAAAGGCTGAAAAAGACAGTGCTATTCACCCCCTGGTAGGCGCAACACGGCATGGAAATGGAGCTCTGATCGGAACAGGGAAATGACGTCACGCTGACGTTTTAGGCCACACCTCTTTTTTGCGCATCGCTCTTTAAAAAATTCATAAAAAATCAATCGTTGGTTTTAAAAATCCGGCCATGGTGAATTTTTGTGTTTTGTAAGCCTGTCAACATTGTGCAATAGTTAAAATTGGAATATTTGATAGGTTGATACTTCCCTATTGCAGATTATTACAGAACGTGTTTCAGCGTTACAAGCCGCTTTTTCTAATGCCAAAGAAATGCGCTTATTTATGAAAAGACATCCGATAAAAGCAAAGAGCCGGATAAGTGAGCAGCTTAAAAATTAAAATTGCGCATTAACCGAACACCAATAAGAAAGTTATATTGCGTGTGCAGGTAAATGGCAGTAACTGCAAATTCTTCATTTTTTTTTTTTTTTTTTTACATTTTTGTCATCTATTGTACGTTATTTTTATTGTGCACGCTTGCTTATTTGGTTTTCGCTGAAAAAAAGGCGCGAAAAAAACGTTTAATTCCTACATTTTCCTATTGTTAGCATTGAATCCAAAACACATTTCTTCAAATATCTCGAAAACGCATTTCTGCAGATGCTGCCGGTTACCTGCACATGGCAGCACAAACCAATAAAAAAAACCAATGGGAATGCAAATAATGAGCAAGAGCTTTCTCACAAAAACACAACAAGAAAAAGAAAGAACTCGATTAGACAAAGATTAAGCCACAAAGCTAAATAAATAATGATTATTACTAGACTATTACCAAACTCTGCAAACTGCGAAAACAATTTACCATTTCACTTTTCCCCACATTACCCTACATTTAAAAAACTTTATGAAAGCAAGAACACTGCATGGAATCCAAATGGCGGTAAAAACTACCACCTCGTTCAGATATCTCACCATCTTTATGTCCATTGATTCCGTAGAAATCGGCAGAAGGCTGGATGGACTGAGTATCAGCCGGTGGGCATCCCGCTTCCTCCAAAGCTTTCTGTAGATTTGAGTGTCTAATGACCTGCACTTTTACTTTCCGATCTCGTTCCTAAAAGACAAAAAAAAAGCTGTGTTACTCAGAGATCATATACGTTGCTTGACTAGCATTGTTTGTGCTTGCAAATTACGAAGTACTGTCCACCTTTGAAAAGTTGAGCTATGGCTTTGAGCAAGTCCATTTTTTTAAGAGAGAGCAGTCAGTAACAAGACAATTAGGGTCGTTTCCAAAACTTGAAGAGTATTTTTTTTCTGAAAGAGCATGCCTAAAAACATAGAATGACCATTTTTTAAATAATTTGTTTACGTTTATTATTTTTAAAAAATTACTTAAATTGGTGCACTTTCATTGTTTACGCTTCTGTCGTGTGACATCACAAATGATGAAATGCCAGTCAGTGTTGCCATTAACAGAGAAAAACATTTAATTATCATCTTTACTCACGCGTATTGGCAACGATATGGTTGATAGCAAGCGTAGAGCGCAATTTTAATTCGCTTCTTGATTATCATAACGTGGAAACGCGATAGATAGATGCGCCAAAGAGCATCACTTGTGACGTCATAAAGACACGCCTTGTTTGAAAAGTCGGACATTTTAAAAAATTAATTAAAAAATAACTGTTGGGAAAATAAAAGTATTTTCTAGGTCCATGTTTTTTTTTTTTTTTGCTTATTCTATCAGTTTCAGAGACTTAAAGTAGTACTTTTGACTGAAGGAAACAACCCCATTGTTAGGCGCAGAGTTGGGCTACCTTTGCAATCCTTTTATTGGCGAGAAAATCCTGTACCGCTTGCTACTTCTTACCTGAATAATATTGTTCGCCAAATGAGCAATAACACTGCGAACTAAATCCGCAAGTTCTTAAGTCGTTTCTCCTCACCCCTATTTCAGCAAATGGAACCATTCAATCGGTCGGGCAGCGGAGCTCAGCTTGCCAGAGGTGGGCAGTATATTTTAAGCCATTGTCCTATGTTTATAGCAATATTTTTTTTCCCGCTATGGGTCATAAAAAATATTAATAAAGTATGCTGCCTTTAATTAATCCTACCTTTCTACTTTATGAGTACAGCTTCAAAAGATCCAAGAAATTTATTTATGTGTAGCTGATAAAGGAATAATAAATGATAAAAATTTAAAATCGTTAAACACAGTGCAAAATGTTTAATACTCGTTAGAATTCTAAGAAAAAAAAATCGATTAATAACAAAAGGTTCGACGAGAAATGTTCCGGCCGACCACTTGAAGTCACATCGCTTACCGAATGTCAAGTATCGTCACGAGCCGTCGAACAATGGCAACACAAAAAGGCAAAAATCGGGTTACGTCAAGCATTAGGTTTTTTAGAGGTACATATAAAATAATTTACTTCATACTTTTGAACGCAGTTACAGTTGGGTAGTTTTTTACCAAATAAATTTATTAATTTTTGGGAGGGGAAAAAATTTTGATTTGCCGAATGAAACTTTAAAATTTACGGAATAATAAAATATGGGCATAGCTTCATTGGATATTTTTAAGTGCAGTTTTCCAATGCTATCACCAAATCTTCCGAATCCTTCGACAAAATTTGCCGAAAAAGGAAATTTTCGCGGATTTACGGTGACTTTTCATCGGGGTGCCTTTGGTTGAACAAAGTCCCTACAAAAAACTCTAAATATATCAGATCCTTGCATGAATTTTAAGGAGGTTATGTACTAAATTTTGAAGATTTTCAGAAACATAATTTAAGTAATATCTTTTTTGTCTCAATAACGGAGCATTTAAAAGATGCGTCTGTTACTCTGAAAATAAAATTATTTAAAATAAAAAAAAAAATCTGGAAATATTCAAAATTTATTTACTTTAGATTAGAGACGTACCGAGTACTCGGTAACTACTCGGTACTCGGTCAATTTACCGAGTAATCGGGACTCGGCTAAATTTTGATCAGATACTCGGCCAATACCGAGTAGTTGTAAAAAATGGAATATTGTTCAAGACAAATTAATAAAAAAGTGCAAGCATATAATATACTGCAATTATTTACAAGTCAAATTTAAATTTTGAGAATAATGAAGTTTGTTATGCTTCAATAGAGTAAATCTTTATTTTAATGTCACCAAAGTCAATAAAACCTATTTATTAAAAATAGGACAAAAACGTAAATATAGAAAATATGAATTTTTTATATTATTAAATGGATTTTTGCTACAAACAAATTATTTATAAGAAATATAAAAATACCTTTGCTTAAAAAATAAAAGCAAATAAAACAACATTAAAAATATAAATGTGCAGGAACGCTGCAGACACGTGTTTTGGCGTTACCAAGCGTCTCTATAATTCTAATCAATTGCATACCTTATCCTGCTATACATTTTCTGTGAATTTCGGTTCATTTGCATAATTCCTTCTTGGTATTGCAATTTTCACAAACATGAGTGTACTTGAATGTTCTAACGCGATTCGTTAAAATCGCGAATTTAAAAAAAAAAGATGTTTTTTCAAAAACGAGGGGGAATGGAATATACCCATAATCCGGCCCCCTCACTTTTTCAAAGCACCAGCCGTCACTGCCTGCGGGACAGCATATAGGGTTGAGTGAAACATCATAAGTTCAACGTTTAAAACCAAAATTAAATCGTAATGAAAAAAATAGATTCAAGTTTCATCGTATTCCGTTTTATCTACGTTACTTAATTTCCAAACCACAAAAAAGATTGATTTTGCTTTGTATAATTTCTTTTCATAGGAGCTTTTATTAAGAATTTAATGTTTTTGTTTGGAACGAAGCAACATCTGGTACCAATGGTCAAATAAGAAAAGGCAAAATGTTTTTTTTTTTTTGCTCAAAACACGCCCATTGTTATCAGCTACCATTAGAACATTTCCAACATAAAAGTTTATGTTTGATGACAAATTCTATCCGAACAAAGTCTCCTTTAAGTATCTCACAATCTAACTCTTCAAACGCAGAATTATTTTAGCACATGTCAATATTGTCAGATAAAATATCAGATTCCCCCATTTAATTTTTCCGACCTCATCAGTTGTGTCAAATAAGTCTACAATATTTCTATATTTTTAACCTTTTTTTTATTTTTTCTGTAGTTTTTGTGTTTTCTTCTAAAATTTGCTTTCCATGATTATCACTTACAATGATACTTTACCCTTTGATGCTCTTTCTTCATCGCTCAACTTTTTCTCTCTTGGGGTTTTTGAATATCCACTGCAACGTTAAGAACCAAAGAAAACACTCATCGCTTACACTTGATCATTCGGGCTCCTTTGCATCAGTTTTATCTATAATTTGCAGTTTATTGTGATCTACTTTATCTGGAATGCCACTCGGAATCAAAAGGTTAGTTACAAATGAATTTCTCATGGAATCGTGAGAAAATGTTCCTATTTTCGCCTTAAGTATTTCAATTCGAATTTTTGTTCTGGTAAAGTAAAAAAACAGCAACTTGAAAATTCTTCTTTACTAATAATAAAGCTGAAAGTATGTCTGGATATCTGGATCTCTGTCTGTCTGTCTGGATGTCTTTTACGCGCGTAGCGCCTAGACCGTTCAGCCGATTTTCTTGAAATTCGGCACAGAATTAGTTTATAGCATGAGAGTGTGCACCCAAAGTGTGCGATTTTTCGAAAATTCGATTTTGTTCTTTTTTTTTATTCCAATTTTAAGAACTTTTCACCGAGCGAATTATCACAACGTGGGCGAGTAAATTACCAAATTATCATAACGTGGAACCGTAACATGGGCAAGCATAGCAAATTGGAGAGAACGTAGCACATTTCCGAGAAATTCATCATCCATTATTTGTAAATATGCAGGCGAAACAAATGACCTTTTAATGTTCTACTAAAGTCAAAGTCGTGCTGGTACCACCTAGTAAATCATAAAATAAACCATAAAAAAAAAACATCCCTTGCCTTTTTTTTTTCTAATTCACCTTTTTAAGGAGTTCTTTGAAAGTCTATCCTAAATGATTTGAATGATAATTAATTACATAGGTATAACAATGAAAGGGATTTATTGGATAATTTTCTTTACTAATAATGAAGCTGAAAGTCTCTCTCTGTCTGGATCTCTGTCTGTCTGTCTGTCAGGATCTCTATCACGCGCGTAGCGCCTAGACCGTGCGGCCAATTTTCATGAAATTCGGCACAGAATTATTTTGTAGCATGGGAGTGCGCACCTCGAAGCGATTTTTCAAAAATTCGATTTTGTTCTTTTTCTATTCAAATTTTTAGAAAAAATTCCCGAGCAAATTATCACACCGTGGAATAGTAAATTACGAAATCATTATAACGTGGAACCGTAAAGTGAGCGAGCCATTTAACATAAGCAAATTAGCGAGAAATTCATCATCTATTATTTGTAAATATACAGGCGAACCAAATGACCTTTTAATTTTCTACTACGGGCAAAGCCGTGCGGGTACACTAGTTATTCATAAAAGAAAATGTCATAAATCGATGCATGTGGGGGTTAAACAAAAAACATTGCTGGCCTGAAATCGGAAAAATAACGATTCTTTGATTGCAAAATCAAGCAAAAACTTGATATATCTGTATTCACAAGACTAATTGCTGCATATTCATGGGTACCTAGCATCATTTACCCAATGCAATTAAAAATACCAAAAAAAAGCATGGTCTCACTGTATCCCACGTCTAACTGTGCACACCTACACTTGACAACAAATTTCCCCTCCAAACAATGACGACAGATATTAAAATACTTTTAAGAAATTAAAACAAAGTGAGATAGATGGATTTAAAAAGCGTAACCACACATGGAAACAAAAAATAAAATAAGTTTAAGAATTGGAAATGCGAAAGATGAAAATAAACAATGGATTCAAAAAGCGTTACCGTGGAAACGCAAAATAAAATGGTTTAAAACTTAAATAGAGAACAGATTTTTAAACTTCATTTAATTCGCTTGTAATTTTTTTTCTAATGGAGATAGAGGGTTAAAATTTCGACCGCAGGTCGAGTTAAATCTGAGTAAAAAAAGGAGATCTTATGAATGGTGTCAAAAAAAAAAAAATGTGGGACAATTGCTTCTCTTTTTATTGATAGATTTAATGAAGAAGGTAGTGCCTAAATTTCAGCTAAGCCTAAACAAGTTCGAGCTAAAAATGCAAATAACTTCCGCCGTAAGTAAGTTAGAGCATTGAAACAAGTTGCGTAGAGCACGGGAAATTCTACTCTTTCCAACGATATGTAATATTAATACATGCAAGTAATTTTTCACCCCCATATTCAGGAATTCATGTGAAAATTGGGCCTAAATTGAAATAAAAAAAGAACCATTCATTGAATTCTTTTCGAACTGGCCTGCAAACCTTCTCAGAGCATTAAGGAACAAATTGTGAAAATTTCAGCGAAATCGGCCAGGTAGTTCTCGAGTTTTGCGGGTTCAAACATACAGACGCTTTTTGGAGACTTTATTTTATACTATGTAGAGATAAAGTAGACAAAACCAATGCATAAAAGATTTACAATGGTACAATGAAACATAAACGACACTAGAGAGTTGTTGATTTACAGAAGATAACGTGTTAAAGCGCAGAAAAAAAACTAAGTTGAAACGATATTAACTATTGAAAATAGCACACTCCCCTACACCATGATGTTCGAAATTTTTATTTGTCAATATTCACAATTTAATTTTTCGAACATATAATATCATGTACGATAGTAAAAAGTAAACATAAAAATAAGGAAAAAAAAGCAAAAATACTAAATAAATAACGATTCAACAATTTTATTTATAAAGCATTCCATCAAAATGCCACACATTTTTTGTTAAACACTTTTTTCCTCTCATTTATGACTTTTTAATGCCAAAATTCATTACTGAGCTCATATTCCAGATTTTAATTACACATAAGAAAAAAAAAGTGCGTGTAAAAAGGAAGGAAAATATAAAGTACCTCATTCCCGCTATTTACTACAAAAAAAGAAAAATTTTCCCTGATAATATATTTAAGAGCGATCAGCGGAAACGCTTCGTAATCAAAATTGCTGCCTCGGCCATTTTTTTTATTTATTTTGAAGTGAGAGCTTTTAGAGTATTAGAGAGGACGGGAGAAAGAAGTTATAAGTTCGTTTAATCTCTTTTTTCCCCGGCGACTTAGCTTTAAGATATAAATCTTTTGAAGAGTGTGTGAAGTCTACCGTTAAAACCTTTTTTTACTTTGAATTATTTCGAAGCATAAACGGGTTTAAGGCATTGAAAATGCAATAAGAGCTGATAGGATAGTCATTAAAATTTCATAATTATAGCAGTTTTAAATTTATGCTTTGATGAACAAATATTTTTAAATAAACCTTAGAGCCATTATATTCCCAAAAGGTGTTATATTTCAAATTAAAAGCGAATATATTTTTAAATATGAAAAATTACAGTTTAGCTTTTGTGAAAATTGCGAAGGAAAGGTTATTTTTGCACTCGTTGTCATTTTAAGATAATTATAAGTTATGCTTTATATTTAGTTTATTTTTTTTTACACCAATGAAAAATTATGAAGAGTTATCAGAAAACTGAGTCAGGGAAAAATCGTACATAATATTTACTATTCACAATTATTTTATTTAATACGTGGACTATTTTTAACCAAAAATTATTTTCACTTCATTTGATATTATATTGTTGGAATTTGCATGAATTACATAGGAGCTAGAATCAAATATTGGACATCGGAACTGTCATTAAAATTGAAAAACTTATTTGGAGTAATAAATCTGAAATCCCCTTAAAAGGCAATTATAAAGACATGACAGAAACTAACTGGACAATTAGTGTAGTAGAAATGGAAACATTTTTAGAAAATGTGCGCAAATGTTAATGAATACGCAAGTTAAGTCCTTATAATATAAGAGGAAAATCTGAAATACAAAAACCAATAACTTTTAAAGAAGCGTAAAGATAGTGCATGAATTATTAACTGATTTGAAAAATATTTCAAAACTGTGATCAGCTTTGCAATATTCTATATTTGAAGGAAGTGATCACGTCGACGGAGTTGAATCTGAATTCAAGTTAAATACTTTTTTTAAGTTTCGACATTTCATCAACTTTTCATGCTGTTTAAGCGAGTTTTGACAGTTTCGATTTCTGCTTATTACTTATGGAAGTCTAGGTTATCAGTTGGTTTTATAAATACCAAAATAACTCGTATTAGCCATATTTTTCCGAAACAAGTTCGCGGGGTATTTTTAAGAACAATCAACTAATTTATTGAAAAAAGAGAAAAATAAAACAACAGATTCTAGATGGTGAAACTTTAAAAGGACTCATTTCTAAACTTGGTGGCAGGGAAAGGATTCCAAGGGTATTTTGTCAGTTTATTTGGTAATTGTCTAAGAAGCATCTCTACGTAAAAAGTCTAGTATTTTGTCATATTGCTACTTAGCGACTAAGAAATGCATAATTTTGACATTGCTAATTAATGAAAAATGTCATATTTGAAGTCTACGTCGATGTGAGTTTTTAATAAAGTAGTACTTCCATGTTACGGAAATCGTTCTACACTTTTGTTTAAAAGCAATCGAAGTTGAGAGGTTTCCACCAGGTGGCTCTTTGTTACACAATTTACCTGTACACGATATTTTAGGGCCATTTGTGAGTGGGCAGTATATATATGTATATTTTTACTAAGGTATAAAACATTAAAAGGCAATTACTAGTTTTGAGCTCAGTTGCATATGAGGCATTTGTGCTTAATACGGAAGAAATCGGTCCAAATGGAGAAGTTGGTAGAATATTCATTATTTTGATGGCAACTTTGGAATGTTTACTCTGCATTTACTAAGTCACCATCTTTTGCATTGCAATCAATATAGTAGTACTGCCACGCTACTTATAGAAGACTTATCTGCTTACTTTTTTTCTTTTTAAAAACAAGCAAATTGCGGGACAGCCACCAGGTCGCTTTTTATTACACACTAGTGGTACCCGCACGGCTTTGCCCATAATAGAAAAAGTAAAAGGTCTTTTGGTTCGCCTGTATATTTACAAATAATGTATGGCGAATTTTCTCGCTAATTGACTTGTACCTATGTTACGATTCCACGTTATGATAATTTCGTATCTCGCCAATTGGCTTCGGTCCATGTTACGGTTCCACGTTATGATAATTTCGTAATTTACTCGACCATCTTATGATATTTTTTTTCTTAAAATTGGAATAGAAAAAGAACCACATCGAATTTTCGAAAAATCGCTTCGAGGTGCACATCCCCATGCTACAAACTAACTTTGTGCCAAATTTCATGAAAATCGGCCGAACGGTCTAGGCGCTATACGCGTCACAGACATCCTACAGACATCCTCCGGACAGAGAGACTTTCAGCTTTATTATTAGTAAAGATTTTACCTGTACGCAAATTTTTAGGATCATTTGTAAATCTCAAATATTTTCAAAACAAATCTGAAATGGTGGTACCTGAATCAAGTTTATAAAGGCATATATCTTCAAAGAGCAATTTGTAAAGTTTATAAAAAATAAAAAGTAAAGTAAGAAATAACTACGTATGGAAGTCTAGGCACGAATTTCACGAATTACGGATTACTATACCAGCAATTTGCAACGTGGGCAATTTCTAGTTTTGAGCTCAGTTGCAAATGTAACATTTGGACTTAACGCTGCAGAATACTGGTCAAAATGGAAATGTAGATCGTAGATTTGCTACTCCGATGGCATGATGGAAACAGTGGAAAGATTACACTATTTTTACTAGATCACTAACTAGCATGATCATTGTATAACCACCTTCTTGAATATTCTACATTTTTTACGAAATTCTAAGTAGGATATACAGTGGCTCCCAAAAGTGTTCGTACACTTTGAAATTTTTTAGTAAAAGCAAAATAACTCAAAACTGAATTCGAATATAAAGTCCAATATTTTTTTACATCATTTCTATGTCATTCTAAATATAACCCATTGGTTTTTTTCAAAATATTGACGGATCTTCTTTTTGAAATGGGTCAGAAAGCGAAGAGACAGAGAAATAACACGCCACAAAAGTCATCGTACACTCAAATATTTTCGAATAAATTCATGATTAAAATTATCATATGCCGTGTTATTAATATTTTTGCATTGTGTTGACCCTTATAAGTCATTTGGCTTTAATTTTTTGTTCATTTATTCCTTAATATATTGCTTATTACTGTAAAATGGGCTGGTATTCGTAAAAAAACCGGAAACGCCATTCCAAATTTGAATTTTTTTCCACAGTAGTGGTAAATTGGTTTGAAATGTCTCTAAATTAGTTAATTTATTTGTTTGTATAGTAAAGAGCTTGATAAAATTTTTTAAAGAAAGGAATCGGACCGAAAACAAGGTAAGAAAAGGGCAACCGGCAAAGTTGACAAAACGTGATCGTAGATTTAAAGTTAAAAAAATTATGAAAAATACACATTTGAGTACTGTAAAAGTTTCTGCAGAGTTAAAGAAACATTTTACATTTAATTTTCACCTAAAATTTTTCGCCAAGTTCTTTGATTAGCTTGATTAAATGGGACCTCTTCCCGCAGAAATTTTTTTGGTCGTGTGAAAAACAGAAAGCTTACGCTTTTCGTCCCAAAATCAATGATAAATAAGCTAAAAACAGTTTAGAATCATGTCTTACTTACAGATAAAAATTAATTTAAGATTTTTGGTGAAATTGTTGTATAACTGTAAGTAGAAGAAAAAATTAGGAACTTAATCTTAAGAACTTAGTTTGATCAATCAACCAGGACGGTGAAGGTGTTTTAGTGTGAGGGTGCATATCAGCATCAGGACTTGGTAGTTTGTAATTTTTTGATGAAATAATGAATCATGCTGTTCCTTTAAATATTTTAAAAACCAGTTTTGAACTCTTAGCCAAAAATTTGGTTATTGGAAACAACTTTGTTTTTTATCAAGATAACGATAAGAAGCACGCGGTTTTCAACGTTCGCGTCTAGTGCCTCGGAAATTGTCCTAAAGTTTAGAAAATACCCCCTCAATCTCCAGATTGTAACTTAATGTAACGTATTTAGAGATATCTGGAGGCTAGATTACGAAAATAGGGCTTTAAAACGAAAATAGAGCTAGAAATAGTAATACTCGTAGTGTGGTAGAACACTTACTCTGAAATTACGCTAAAAAAAGAAAGAAAAAGAATGAAATCTATTCCCAGACGTTTAAAAGGTATTATGAATAATGTATGGTATTCTACTAATTAATAATAATTTAATCAAAAGTTAGACTATTCAATAATATATAGACATTTTATAAAGTGTACGAAGACTTTTGTGAGATAAAATTTCCCGCACTTTTCAGTTTTTGATTTTTAAAAAATTAAGTTTTAATACTTTTTAAAAACTTTTCATGCAGTTTTGTTAAAACTTAATCATAGATCTTATAATTAAATACCTATTCCGAAAAATTAGTTCAAACCAATGATTTGGGGCCTATTTCGTTGAAAGTCGTAGGTGTACGAAGACTTTTGAGAGCCACTGTAGGTAAGTGGAACAGTGAATGGATAGTAATTAGACAAAAAAAGTGACACTGACTAAAAGCTACTTAATAAACCCTTTAACCTTCGGATGAAAATTTAGAGAGTTTGGAGATCTATTAAGGAGGTAATTATTAAAGAGTTGGATGTAATTATTAAAGTAACATTCGAGTCAAGCAAATGCATACCAGAATTTGAGTAAAAAAATTAATTCCAACCAATAAATGTTTTATAATTTGCCTGCTTGTAAAGTAAAACTAATCCTGTGCAAATATACTTGCAATAAGTAGTTTATTGAACTTTTTGCATATAATTTTTCTGAAGAAAATCTCTTTGTAAGTTTTTCCGAAAGAGGGAGCTAGAACAAGTGTTTTGTCATTCGATTAATTGGCTTCGAGAACATGGAGTTGATTATGTGTGCATCAATACTCTAAAAATAATATGTTTTATGTGTTTGCAGTGTTGTGTACGTTATTAAATATTAGTTTTGTGCTGTCGTCGAGTATCAAACATTTTTTGAACCCGCTGAACCACCAGTTCGACAGTCGGACATTCCCACATTTTCAAAATTATGGCTGTTAATGCAGTAGAATATTGTCGCTATTATTTGAAAATTATGGAGAATTGTTGCTGATTAATTATGGACAGATGTTGCTAATGATGGGCAGTTGTTGCTGATTAGTATTATTTTAACAGTATTGAACACCGATTCACAAAATTTAATTGGCATTAACTTTTGCATTGCAATCAATATTCAAACGTTTTGGCACTTTGTGGAACATATGATCTCAACAAAGAAAAACTCAAAATGATAAAATAAACTTCCATTTTTTGAAACTTAGCTTTGTCTGTTTTTGTTTTAATACTGTCCTTTTACACGATATGTATAATTTCATTCATGGAAAAGATTAAAATACATTTTTCGTAAACCGATCACAAGCATATGTGAGATCATGGAATTATATATATGTGAAAATCTATTTATTTAAAGATTTCTTTTGCCTTTTTTTTTGTATGAAAGGTATAAGTCAAGCAGTTAGAGTTCAACTCAACAAATAATAAAATATTCCACCAAATCGTTTTTATTCGGCGATTCATTTTTTTCACCCCGTTCAATATTTTGCTTTTCCCTTTGTCAGCAACTCTCTTTGTTTCTCCGTAAAACATTCAATGGTGGTAACAAATCATTCCGCCGTTTCTATAAAATCCTAGTTTCTGGTTTTTTGTTAGACTTTACTGAAGTACGTGGAAGATGAAGCGTTTCTTGAAAAATAGAAAGACTTTTTTTTTTTGTAAAAAGATGCTTTGTGGGCTTTGTGAGATGAACGGTTAGTTAAATAAAGTTTTTTACCAAAATTTTCTCCTGCCTTATGCCAAATATTTTATGTAAGTCAGTTCCGTCTGCAATAAAAAAAAATACTATTTTTTCAAGTACTTAACTAGCAAAGTGATGATTTCAATATTATTGGTTCAAAAAAATCCCAGAATTATAATTATATGATCACAAAACTAACCTGTTAATAATAGCTGCGTCCCCTAAAACTAGTTTCATTTCGAAAATAATTTTAAAACTGCAAATAATTACATTTATTTTCAGTACGATGACGCACAATATTGCACAGCATGCTAGAAAAAACAATACTTAATTCCGAGTCGATTACATTGTTTAGAACTTAATAACTACGTATTTGATCTAGCTTTTCCCCATAGCATAGTTTTCTTTTACGTCACATTGTATGGAAATGTGTGCAAATAATTTAAAATTCAAATAATATTTTTATGAATAACGCAGCAGGGAGTGGTTATTCACAGAGAGAGCCCGAATTTTATGTTCATTGCAAGATTAACAACTCTTATCATAATAAATGTATTTTTAATGTAAAAAAGGGGTTGACATAATAATGGATTTAATGTTGAGCATATTGAAAAGGAACTCATTAAATTGGCCAATTTTTTTCTAAAATCGACGACATGTTTTATTTTGTTTTATTAGCGGCGCATAATTTTCAATTTTCCCTCTAAACGTGACGTGTCAACGCAAACTTACATCATAAAGTTGACCTGAATTAGGTGAAAACCTAAGGAAACAGAGAGACTGCATGAGAAATTTCATTCACGGATCGAAATATATGTGTAATGCTGCAAGCCATTATTTAATGTCTACACAGTAAAAATTATTACTATGTTCTGTCGGAAATGACAATGAATGTGAGAATTGAAACCTTCTAGGCCGACATAAGTAATATAACTTTTTTCTGGCACATAGACCTTTGTCCACCAATGAAAGTTGTTACATTATGGACAGAGACGAAGTTGAATTCAAGGTTTTGATAACTTGTCGGGCTTGCACCATTTTGGCATGTCAGAGATGAACTACACTGTTTACTTACTAAAAACAGAACTGGTAAATAAGACACTATTCAAAATTTAAGATAATTGTAGTGTAGGATATTTTTTCAGGAAAACAATGTCTGACAATTTTATACAATACATAGTTGAGGCAAACCTAATCTGTCAGCAATTTGAAGGCTATGCAGATCTTAAACACAGTCTTACGACGTTTCCAGGTTTGCTTCGATTTACCCCAACTATAGAATATTAGACCTTCAAAAAAAAAAAAAAAAAACTCCTTTGTGACAAACTGAAACTTTTCACAATAAAGAGTTTCAGTCACGTGTTTCCTCTATGTTTCTAAAAGTTGTAATATTAAACAAAGTTCGGTTGTTTTTCATATTTTTTATCTGCTTTAAATATCATAAAAACATTATTTCACATTTTAAAGCCAACTAATATTTATCGTCAACAGCATTGATTGCTTAAAAAGAATTTATATTTTTATTTCAGCTGTATAATTTTAGTGACAATCCTTGATTTTGTTTATTATAGTTTGTAGTTGAAACTTATTAGTTTAATCTATACTAAGAAAGATTTCCAAAAATGCTTCATAACAAATATTCTCAGTACAAGTTAAACAAAATGGAATTTATGTTACCGTACTTCTGAAAAAAACCATACAACATTTATTAAGATTTTTTGTACAGTGCTATTGAACTTCTGGGTTCTATTTGTCACCAAATTTTTCGACCAAAGCGCATGAAGAAATGTATTAAAAACGAAAAAGAAACGTGAGTGGCTAAAACATCAACTTCGGTCAAGTGAGAACAATAAGCAATTCGCCGATTGCCTCCCCCCTCCCTCCCCCCAAAAAACCCTCTGACAGCATTCTGTACGCTTGGACGGAATTATCTTCCTTAGCAATTATGCTTAAACCCAAGTGTTATGGGGGATGACTACTTAGTCCCATTCCTACGCCCTGCGCTTTGCAAAAAAAAGTAAAATAACTGTTAAACTCATTCCAAATGCACATATATTTAGTACATACATACGAGTACAATGAAAGCAATAAATATCTGACTCATTAAAAGAACGATATTACTGCTATTTCATCACGAAAAAATATATTTCTTATATTTATTCACTATGATATGTGCACGGAATTGATGTTCAGGAAATTGCATTCTTCCCAGTGCTTCAAATGCCGATGTTTGACTTTGTCATGAATAATTCATTTGCAATTTGAAGTACCGGTTTCGTTTGCTGCTTTTCGCGGAATTAAATCTCGCACATTAACTTAATACTTCAATTGTAATTCGTATCATTTCCGATTTGAAGAGTTATAGGTTTATGTCAGTTGTACGGTTATGAAAACAATGCATTTTAGAAAAGTAAAAAGTTTTTTAGTGTTCTTGAATAAGGTAGGAATAACCTTAAGTTTAATATTCAACTGAATATAAACTTACCGAAATTTGTTTTCCGAACTCTATTTTTAACGTCTCTGTCTTTGGTGGAACATATGTTCCAATTCTATATGAGGAAAATAGAATTTAATGACGGAAAATTACAAATTCCAATGATCTCAAAAAAAAAAAAAAAAAAAAAAAAATCCGCCCTTGTTTCGACTATACACTATCCTTTCTCAATATAACATTTTTTCTCTTAATTAATCAAGTTTAAATAAAGGAAGTTTTAGTTTAGTTTTGCTCAATTTTCAAATTAAAGCTATGAATAAAACTTTTAAAACAATTTTAATAAGCGTTTGCCTTTGTATTTTTAAATTAGCAGAAAAAAAAATATGTATACTGTCAACCTGCTTCATTGGGTGACGGATAAACAAGTATCTCGTTTGTAAGATTAAATTCTTCCAAAACCGAATATTTTCCCATAGAAACAATGACCGATTAATCAAATAATTGATCTGGAGAATTCTCGGACGAATTTTGTACTTATGTTTGGTTAGAAAATTTTTAAAAAAAACATGAAAAGGCATAAATGAAAGATTGCTTTTTTTTAATGGACAATACTGGAAGCACAAAATTAGAGGGTTTCCTAAGGTTAACGGAAATGAAATTTATACTTCCTAAAAATAGCAGCCAAAAATATAACTCTTAAGCCAGGAAATAATGGGAACTTTGAAAACCAAAGTGAGAATTATTTGTGCGACTCTGAGAAGTTGAGCTCAAACTCTGACAATGCTTACCCTTTTTCGGAAAATAGGGAGGGGTAATTGGTGCTAAGTTGATTGAGAAACTTTCCTAGTAGTTTTTAAAAAATATTCCAACTAAAATCCGAGCCCAATAACACGTCTACTTTTCACTAAACTCCCCTAAAAGAGGTAAACATAGTCAAGGTCAAGCTCAACTACACCAGAGCTGCAGAATATATTGTTCTTTAAAGATCACAAAATACATTGGTATCTTACTATCAGTGGAGCGATTGATGCCAAAAACAAATCAGCATCAGCTTTCATTTGAATTCATTTTGAATTAAAAATTGTGTTACATTCCTTGCATTCATTTTAGAGTTAGAGCACCCAAAAAAGTGGGTTTACCCACATAGCACAAAATCGTTTCCCAAAAATGGTCAAAATATATTCAAAATATGGTTATGTTTGATCAAGAGCATGTTTGACAAATATCAAAAACTAGCTTATCCAAAATGTTAACTGATGCTGATGGTCGATTGAACATCTGTTGGGATTTATTACACACATTATAGCACAATAAATAGTTTTTGAAAAATTATTAGTAATTTTCAGGAGTATGCCTGTATCCAATTATATTTACTGAAGAAATCCTATCGCTGCAAGTTCACCATGTTTGTTTAAGTAAACATTTTACAACACACAAAACTTCACATATATTTTCACTAGAAATAGCATTAAATTAAAAGCTAGACAATGAAAAGGACAAAACAAAATAAACGCATTTAAACAATCGCTTTACCGATCCTCAAAAACATCTTTTTCATTCAAAATATTTTTTTTTCCTTCCACCGCTCAACCATTTTGCACGCTTCCAATGCGCTTTTGTTTTCTCTTCTCAACGCTCGTTTTGCTCCCCAGGAAATAATTCACTAGTGATAACAAATCATTTTGCTGCTTCAGTAAGTCTATTCTGTCTGTTTTTTCGTTACACTTTACTCAAGTGTGCGGAAAGATTTAGTACCTTCAGAGTAAAAAGTGGTGCTGTCTGTAAGAGGAATGTCTAGAACAATTCATATTAAAGGAATAATAGAACGTGTCGGAGGAATATGCTACGGTGCGGTCTTTTGGGATCTATTATCGGATAATTTGCTGTTTCGTATGGTATATATCTTGTTGATTTCGGTAAAAAAAGTGATTGTTATGCGATAATTTCTATTTATTTAAAATTTATTGGACAGTCAATTTAAATTGCCAATTTGCTTACTGTTTTCTATAGAACACATTCAGGAATTTAACACCGTTTAAGGGGGTCCGGCAGACAAAAATCGTCAGATTTTGAGATTTTTCTTTTGTCATTGATTTTTTAATTATTATCAATTATCATCATATACATATATATTTTAATATAATAGCCGAATAAAAACTCTTCCGTTTTTTTTCTGCTTGAAAGGACGTTTGAATCTTGTTTTGTATCTTAATTAGAACGAAAGATGTAATTAATTTTGTTGCATGCATTTAACTAATATTGTATTTAATATTAAAATTTTGCATTCAAACTCTTAAAGTCAAGAACTGATAAAGTAATGAAATTTGGAGCATATCTTTTTTAAACAGTTTACTTTAATTTTTATTCAGCAAATTAAAAAAAAAGTTTACTTCAAAAAATATAAATAAAAATAATAATAACTTCGAATATTTCGAAATTTTTCTTCGAAAATTTTCTATGTTTTATTGAATTAATATTTTTTAAATTGCCGAATAAAAATTAAAGCTTAGATATTGGGGCATAATGTTTTTAACAAAATTTGAAAATTTCCCAATTTAGCGAGTTAAAGCAGTCCCATTAAAAAATATATATATATGTTATGATTTTGCTTATTAAATAAATGGTGAATCAGCGCAAAAAATTTAAAAACTCTAAACTGTTTTTTTTTTTTTTCAAAATATGTCTCGGATCTCCTTAACAGTAGAATAAACCTAACACATTAAAAAATTGATGTACAAACCAAATGCTGCTTCTAGAACTTTTTATGTTTATTGTCTATCATTTAAGGAGATCAGAGGAGATCAATTACCCTCCCCCTTCTCCTGGTTTTGAGAAATCATTGTATTTTACTAGGGAGTTTACGTACATTGAGTACATACATCCTTTGCTCCTCCCGGAAAAAAAATCAAACAACGTGCATGTCAATGATACTTTTGATGTGCAAAGTTAAATTTCAATTGCTATTAGACCATTAAAAGTGCTGTTTTTCTAACATGTTTTTGTCTTACATAAAATTTGATGAGAACATAATTTAATTTTTTAATATATTTGTGTTATTTTATGTTTTAAATTAGATATATATCCACAAATTAATTTAAACACATATTTTTAAATAAAAAAATTATTTGAATTTTGTAAAAAAAAACAGGATTAAAAAATCTCATAAATTATTCTGCATACATTTGCTGGTAATTTTATTATAATAAGTCAGAGTATATTACCCCGCCAGGTAAAATGCCCAGTAACTGTATTTCACGATTTCAGCAATCAAGTGGGACCGTGTAAAATTTAAAAATTTCGTGTATAAAGACATTTTACGCATACACTTCTGTCATTTTCAACGAATTTTTAGAGGTAATTACAGCTTTATTGCAAAGTGAGAGATAAGAGTGCTCTCAACGCCATATCTACTCTTAAAAACGTTTGCTTAAATAACTAGAGTTCCAATATTCTGTTTAACTATCTCATTATACAGTAGAGAACATCATAATGATGGCTGTTTTCCAGGGGAGGGTGGGGATTTCTGCCATATTAACGCGTGCTGTTTGAACAAGAGGTTGTGGGGCGATATACCTTATCAGAAAGGTTATTTTCTCCAATAGTGTCATGTAGATCAAGTACGCACAAGTACCACACTGTAGAGATCAGGGCCGTAACCAGACTTTTGTTTCGGAGGAATTTTACCAAATTCATTTTTGAAACATTTATATGGTCTATCAAATTTGGTTTCATGTGCATTCTATCGATTTTTGTTACCATAGATTATCTAAATGAAGGGAGGGGATGTTCTTACAAAACGCCATACGTATTGTTACATAATAAATGAAATTATCAATAACTACCATAAACACACTATGAGTTTGTACAATTTTTCAGTCATACTAATTTCATTTCACAAATAAAATTGAAATAATAATAACAACAACAATATTTTTGTCACCCAAAATATAAATAAATAAAATATATATAAATAATGGGAAGCAATTCTTTGGATGAAAAATTCCGGAGGGGATTTGAACCTTCTAAATCACCTCCTTGCATACGGCCGTGGTAGAGATGAAAACAGGTTTATTTCAAACAAGCGAGCTAGCAGGCTACAAAATCGCAACTGAAACCATTAGTTCGAGAGAGGCTTTTCATACAGAACTGAGGAATATTCTGGGACAATGCAGGTGAAGGATATTTACATAAATTTACATCGTTGGTAATTTTCTACAAACTTAAAGAAAGTAAAAAAGGAATAAATTAGGATGTCAAGATTGAGGCCCAAACTCACAATTTTTCGATTCCTAGTCCAGAGCTCTAGCCATTCGACCAACCGGTCACTCGCTTACAGTGCGAAGTACGACAATCAATATATTTGCCCTATAGTCATGTATATATAGACTTGACAGGATAATATGCCCCATATTTAACGATATTTACTTACTTTGAAATAATCCTATAATTAATTTTTCTTTACTTCTTTTTTGCGAAATTTGGAACGTTTTTGCGGTCATAATACTTTTTTTACTATGCAAAAGAAAGTAAAAAAAGCTTTTTCCATTAAACTGTAATATGACAAAGTGTTATTCGGGTACCTATCTGCATTAGGATATTTTAATTTTTAAATGCAAAAAAAAAAAAAAAGTATTTGAGTATATTTAGTCGCAACATTAAAAAATTATAAAATTGAGGGAAAGTTTTTGCGAACATAATACTTTCTTTACCAGGATAAGAAAGTAAAAAAGGTTCTTGCCAGAAAACTGTGAGATGACAATGTATTATTCAGGTACGTGTCAGCAGTATGTGGTTTTAATTTTTAAACGCAAAACTATACTTGAGTGTTATTAGTCACAAAATTAAAAAAAAATACAAAACTGAGATAAAGATTTTGTTAATATATTTTCTTTACTTTTGCAAAAGAAATTAAAAAAGTTTTTACACTCTAAAAAGAGCAATTTCCAAAATGACGAAAAAAATACTCAACGTTGAACATATCGCGAGTCAAAATAACTCCGACTACGTGGTATTCAAATTTGAAACATTCAAATACTCATCAAATACTCAAATCAACATGTGTGCTCATTTTTGAGGTATTTGTGCTCATTTTTGAAAATGCAATAATTTCAAAACTGAGTATTATGTACTCATTTTTGAGTATGAAATAATTCAGCACACTATTTGAAAACATGGGTACTCAGATTTGAAACAAAAGGTTTCAAGAAAATTTGAAAGCATAAATGTACTCATTTTTGAAAACTTCATTTTTTTCAGTGTACATGAAAACTGTGAGATGACAATATTATTCAGGCACGTGTCTGCATTAATAGGTTTTAATTTTTAAATGCAAAGAAAGTATTTGAGTAAATTTAGTCACAATAAAAAAAAAAAAAGTTTACAAACGTAAAGGGAAGTTTTTCCGAACACAATACTTTCTTAAAGTAAAAAAAGTTCTTGCCTGAAAACCAAGATTTCAATGAATTTTTCAGGTACATGTCTGCATTAGGAGGTTTTAGTTAAAAATATAATTAAAAAAAATGTTTGAGATGTCACACAATTAAAAAAAATGTTTCAAAAACTGAAAAACACAGAGAAATTTTTATGAGATCCGAAAATGCTTTTCTGATTGTAAATGTAATACATTATTGTTTATTTTTTTTTCTTCAATGAAACACAACATTCGGATTTTTTAATTACCAAAAACGTTGCTTGAAATTATCGTATTTCCCAACCTGTGGGTCGCAACCCCAAGTGTGATCGCAACATTATTTTTAACTTTCAAATGTATAATACAGTAATGCCTCAAAGTTACGGTATGGCGAGAAAATAGCGCGTAATTTGAATTTGCGTAAACTGAAGACAAACTTTTCCTTTCAACTATTAGCGTTAGTTATAATGATTAAATGGGAATTACATGATAAAATAAAGAATATTAATTCAGGGGTGAGTAAAATGAGAATTTAGGTCAAAAACTGAGGGAAAGTTTTTTGCGAATATGATACTTTCTTCTCTACATAGTATAAAATGAAGTCCCCAAAAAGCGTCTGTGTGTTTAAACTCGCAAAACTCGAGAACTACCCGGCCGATTTCGGTGAAATTTTCACAGTTTCAATTCAATTCAATTCAATTCAATTCATTTTATTTCAATCAGGGAAATATATATATATATACACACACACATATACACACATATATATACACATATACATACATACACATACATATATTTTACAAATATGCATTTCACATATAAAATAAAAAGAAATTACCAACAGAAATATATTTCTCTCTGTCGAATTGAGAATCCCTGATTGAGTAGATGGAAGTAAAGGCTATACAATAGCCTGACTAGCTCCCACCACTCAGAGAAGAGCTTAATTTAGAGCCAGTTTAAAACATAATATAAAATTAACAAAAAATAAATGCATAATCATACAAAGAACACATAAACACAACACAAGTAATGTAATTAAAGTACGTCTAATTTTATAACAGAACCGAGGCTTACTATTACGAATATGCTACTTTATCCTAAATTGGCTGCAGTAGAATTGAGTATAAAATTTTTTAGCCTATTCTTAAACAAATTTCGATTATTAATGGTTTTTAAACAATTGGGTAAGGTGTTCCACAATCTTGGTCCGTAGGAGTTAATGCCATTAAACAATAGATTTGTTTTTGCGTTTAAGTCTTGAAAAGGTTTGCCGATCAGTTCGAATTCGATGAATAGTTCTTTTTTTATTCCAATTTACGTCCAATTTTCACATAAATTCTCAAATAAGCGGGTAAAATATTACTTGCACATGATAATATTACATATCGTTAGAAAGGGTAGAATTCTCCGCGTTCTACGCAATTTGTTTCAATGCTCTAACTTTATTACGGCGGGAGTTATTTGCGTTTTTAGCTCGAACTTTTATAGGCTTAGCTGAAATTTAGGCACTATTTTCTTCATTAAATGAATCAATACAAAGTGAAGGAATTGTCCAACAGCTTTCTTTTTGACGCCATTGGAAACAGCGACCTTTTTTTACTCCAGATCTAACTCGACCTATGGTCGAAAAAATAAGCTTTTACCTCAAAAGGAAAAAAAAGCTACAAGCCTTTTTAAATTAAGTTTAAGAAATCTCGATTCCATTCAAATTGTGAACCATTTTCTTTCGCATTTTAATTGCTTAAACTTATTTTATTTTGTGTTTCCATGGTTACGCATTTTAAATCCATCTTTCTGGATTTAATTTCTTGAAAGTATTTTAAGATCTGTCGTCATTGTTTGGAAAGGAAATCATGATGTTTTTTTTTAAATTTATTTTTTTACGCCTGATTGTTGAATATACCGTCACTTGACACAATTTTTATTTTCAAAGTAGACCGGGCAAAGCCGGGCAACGCAGCTAGTTACTTTAAAAAGGAGCAAAAATCTTTACTAATAATAAAGCTCAACGCTTGTCTGAATATCTGGATCTTTTGTCGGGATATCTCTCTGTGACGCTTATAGCGCCTAAACCGTTCGGCTAATTTTCATCAAATTTGGTGCAAAAGAAGTTTGTTGTATGAGGGTGTGCATCTCGAAGTAATTTTTCGAAAATTCGATTTTGTTATTTTTCTATTCCAATTTTAAGAGCATTTTACCGAGCAAATTACCATAATGTGGACGAATAAATCACCAAATTGTAATAACGTGTAACCGTAACATGGGTGAGCAATTGAGCATAGCAAATTGGCAAGAAATTTATCATCCATTATTTGTAAATATACATGCGAAACAAACGACATATTAATTTTCTACTATGGGCAAAGCCGTACGGGTTCCGCTAGTAATTAAATAAAACAAAAGAAAACTTTCACATAAATCTGAAACAAAAACTAACTATTTACCATTTTACATACTGTAATGATCACCTTTATGAATAAAACTTAAAGTTAGTAGCGAAATTAAGGTTGAAAATTGTTTTAGCATAAAATGTCACTTACAAGTCTTCTGGGTAAAGGACGGTATAGTCTTACGTTGTTTAAAAACTCATTTATCATTCGTTCCCCCTTCCGAACTCAAGATGCTTCAGACGCCACTTGTATATTTTCCGGGGAAAAAAAATCTGGAAAGATCGTTTATCGTCGGTAAACTAATAGTAGTGAAAAACGTCGGTAAACTATGCAACTTTTTATTGCATTGTTTATTTAAGAATTTTTTTATTAGTGCTGCTCGCTTTTAAAGTTAACGTTTATTGATTATTTTTCCACTTGAAGCAAAAAAAGAAGAGATATATGCCGTCAAAATAATTTATCTCTACAAAATTTTTTAGTTCATGTTGTAAAGTGGAAAAAAGTCATTTTTCATTTTGCTTTTGTTAAATGTGAAGCAAAATCAAGTATTGTTTTTGTTGAAGTTGAAAAATTATTTTTTGTGGAAATATTAACATCTATAACTTTTTAAAGTATGACATGAAAAAGAAAAAAAAAAACACATTCGTTTAAGTGACAAAAAATAATAAAAATCACAGTTGATTTCGAAAATCAAGATTCATTTTGATTTCAACGATTAGCTTTTATATCTTAGAAAAATAACATAAACAAAATGTGGTGGTTTAATAGCATTTTCGGATAGAATCGCCTAACTCAATTTTAAGCAAATGTTTAGGCACTTAATGATATGTTCAATCTCGATACCCGCATTTTTGACTATTTCTTTCTTTTCTATCTACTAGTATCGCTAAAACTGCAGGACAAGTTGTATAAATATCTTATGTTATACAGTGAAATCCCGTTACAATGAATACCAATATAACGAAATTTCCTTTACAACAAAATAAAATTTCAGTCTCGATTTAATTTCTAGTACGTTGCTTTAATTTCATTATAACGAAATTTGTGTTACAACGAACAAAATTTACGGTCCCTCGAAGTTCGTTGTGACGGGATTTAAATGTAATCATGAATATTTTTTTTATCTATTCACATTAGGTAATTAAGTTCGCCAATTCTTCTTCACAACTTAGCTGAAATTAATCTATTAATTATTAAATCGGCTGACTTTTTTTTAAAATATCAATTTAAAACCTAATAAACACAATAAATGTAGTTGATTTGAATTTTTTCCAAAACTTTCGTTTAAAAGACATAAATTTGAAATTTTTCAGGGGGTAGTCCTTGAACGCCTACATCGTTGAAGATCGTTAAAAGTTTAGTATTTCGGAATTCAACTTTGAAAACTTTCCTGCGGAGAGTTCCCGAACCCCATCCCTTCCTCTGACGCTATCAAAGACGGCGTAATAGATGAGTGTTTAATATATGATAAAAACAATGATTTTGATAATGATAGTGCACCCATTTTTTCCATAAGTTTACCTTTAAAATATTTTATAAAAAATAATAATAATCAGTATATGTATGTATAAGCATTTTGAAATGGCCAAAACTAATCAATTTGATTAAATCATGTTAGGTAAATTCCTGTATCAAACCGGTTGTACTAATATGATTAAACAATATTTTGCCTTCATTATGTGTTGAAAAAGAACACTCAAAAATATGATCTTTCTTTAAACTTCAGTTTTTTTATTGAGTATGCACAGTTATGCAGTTTTCTCTCAATTAAACTTCCCTTTTTATGTGCGAAAGAAGCACTGTATTTTTTACTATTTTTTGAAAAAAAAAAGAAAAAAAGAAAAGATTTAAAAAAATATTTTATTCAAATAAATAGCACACATTGATCAACACGGAGTCGGCAAATAAATTAAAACTTTAATCTTAAACATCAAATATTTTCCCACTCGAGTGGTTTCTGAAAAGGATATCGTTTCAAATACATTTTTGAAACGAAGTTGAAATGAAAATTTAAGACTTAGAATCACCTGAAGCAAAATATCTCAAGGATTTTGCAAAGTTTCCAGTTTTCATATTTTAAGATCGTTGGCTATATCTCTGGAACTCTTTCTATTCCGTTGAAACGTACACGATATGTTTGTTTATAGTCATTCAACTGAAAAGAATCTAATACTCAACATACCCTCAGGGGTAATGCAGTGCAAAGGAATTCGCCGCACATTTTTTCCCTATCTTATGTTTCCCTACTTTTTTATTTACCAAACGCTCTTGCTGTTTCCATACCATCTCCTGGTTTTTCTCCCTTCAGTGAAACAGCTTACTCCTTGCCAACAAATCATTTTGTCATTTGGTTAACTGACTCTGGTTCTTTTTTATATTGTTCACCTCCTTGAAAAATATTTCCCTATTTTGAGTAAAAAAATCCTTTCTAGTTCTCGAAGCTACCGCGAGTTATCTTTAAAGCGGTAGCACTTAAGGGTAAAAATCAGAGTAGAAAACGGTACTCATAACAAACTTAATAAAAATATAAAATGCTTCTATGATCGCTTCTATGATAGTCTCAATGATCAGTCAAAAACAGTGTCTGCATTATGCCCCCATAAAAAGTGGGAGGGGGCAGCCACCCCCACCCACTTTTTTATGGTTACTTTTTTTTTTCATTTTAGGAACCAAAACTAGAAATTATATTTAAAAAAAAAAGCAGTAATGTCAATTTTCAGAGTATAATTATTTGTTTTACTTCGTACTTCAGTTTACGAAACATTATTTAGCACAAGCAGTAACTTTTAGTTTATGTATTCATTGTTTAGATATTAGTAAATCAATTGTTTTACCTAAGTAAGACTTGCTCACTGAAATTATTACCAAGTGTTTGTGACTCTTGAAAATATTTCGATGTAAATAATGTAAGTCTAATTCATGCCTAAGTGTTTCTTCGGAAAACGTTGTTGTGTACAAAATTCATCAAAATCTTAATAAAAACAAAAGTTAAATTGTTAGATTTACATCAATTACCACTTATCTGCTCTCAAAACCAGCCCTAGCAAAAAATTTTCCCGCATCTTTTTTTTTTTTTACTGCCGCTATAAGTCCTATGGCTTTCAGCAGTCTTTTTTTCTTCTTTTTTGCCCCCTCCCTCCCCACTTTTCAATCCCAATCACCGCCTCTGGTCAAAAAGCATGAGTAACTTCAATACAATACATGTACGTTTTCGACAGCAAAGTGCACATTGTATTGTAAACAGCGTTTCTTGAAGAGCAGGGCTGACAATATTATTTTTCGAAAACCCAAGATCGGGCTCATAAAATTACAAAGATCTACGAAAAAAACCGAAAATTACTTAACTAATAATTCTAAAAAAATATTTATTTACTTATTTATTCATTTGTTGTAACTGCTACTATTGTATCTGGATAATTTTTAATCTGAAAAAATTTTAAGCGAAAAAATATGATAATAAATACAGAAATTGATACAGAGAGAGAGAGGGATTACGACATAAAGAGAAAAATTCCACCCAGAACTGGATCCGATATAAGATATTTTTCTTCTTTGTTTATTCTCAACTTTATCGTTTTATGTAGTCAAAACACGTGCATAATAATATCTTTGGTTCGGGCAAACCTAACCTGACAGAATTATAAAGGCTGCACAGCGTTACGATACTGCCAGATTCAGATTGCCTCAACTATAGAGACTGCTCAGCATTGAAAATATTCTGTTCATTCAATAAAGCATCTATCCTTTCCATCAATGAAATCCAAAACTCAAAAATTTCCAACAAAGTCACAAGAGCCCAAAGATCTGCATTCAAAACACAAAATATATGGGACAGAAGGGGGGGGGGTGGCCCAAGTTTTGGAAGCAATGTTCAAGAGATGTTACTTTTGCACAAGAACAAAGTCATTCAAATAGACATTCCGATTTAAACATTTGTAAGAAAACTTCATACAATAATTATCGACATCTATTTATTTACCGACGGTTTTGAGCGCTGTACACCTCTGCCATTGCAACAGTATCCTTTCCTAAAGCCTAAGTAGCGACCTAAGTAGCCCTTAAGTAGTGACAGGTCCGCCATCTTGGGGCTAAATGATACTTTCTTCTATGTCTGCTATGGTGAAGTAGCGCGTTTTGCTTCTTAATTGTGATTTCTTATTAACTCTATGTTAATTCACTATCAAGGAACACCACATTCAAAAAGTAAAACACTCTACTTCACCGTAGCAGACTTAGAGGAAAGCATCGTTTAGCCCCAAGATGGCGGACGTGTTGCTACTTAAGCTACGATCTAAGACCTTATCCTTCCCTGCTGCAATGATTCATGTAAATATTGTGAGATATACTGCCGTGCTAAGCGTAAGTGCAAAATTAGAAATTGCTGTTTAAAGTTGTGTGCCTCCATGTACTTGATACAGGTGCAAATTTCTCAGATTTTTCTTTCAAATATTTCCCACTCACAAATGATCATAAAATAATGTATTCAGGTAAAATATGTGACAGAGAATCACTTGGTGACCGTAACTCAATTTTGATAAATTTCTGTTTAAATTTGTCTCCCTCCATGTACTTGATAAACATACAACTTTCTCAGATTTTTTTTTAAAATATTTCTCACTCACAAATGACCATAAAACAATGTATTCAGGTAAAATATAAGACAGAGACCGTAACTCAATTTTAAGTAAAAGTGGAGATGCGACATTAGTGCTTACCACGTCAGCCGTGGGCAGGAAAAGGGCAGTAACTGCACATTTCCGCTTTTTTTTTTTTTTTTTTTGCATTTTGGTCATCTAGTGTATGTAGCTTTATTGTAGAAGCTGGCTAATTTAGTTTCCTCTGAAAAAAAGGCGCGAAAAAAGCGTCTAATTCCAACATTTCCCTATTGTTAGCATGGAATCCAAAACGCGTTTCTTTCAAATATCTCGAAAACTCATTCATGCAGATACTGCCGTTTACTTGCTCACGACAGTATAGTGTTTTGACCTCGTATTGGTTGGCGCAACGAACCAGTTAGCATATTATTTTTGACATTGTGTCTTTTACAGTTTAACGTAAAATCATTTTTAGAGAGTCCACGTTTGTTGAGGATATCATTTTCTATGCATGGTAAATACTTTGCATCTTTTTTTTTTTTTTTGTTTAGGGGGAAAAAAAAGAGTTGAATGGAGTGAAAAGTGATGCGCAAAGAGGCTTGTGAAAAATTTATAATGTTTCCTTCTCATTTTATTATTTTATTTAGAATGCAGCTCAAGTCCTTAGGGTGAAAAAAACCCCATTAAAAATGGTTTTAGCATAAATGCCCCTTTAAAGGAGACACTGTAGAAAAAACTTGAACTATGCGTTGTTTAAAAACTCATTTATCATTTTGTCCCCATCCAAATTCGAAAAGCTTCCAGACACCAATTTTTAACATTCGAGGCTGAAAAAAAAAATCTTTTGTTAGGAAAGTTATACAGCGAAACAAACTTTGCAGTAAAGATCTTTTTTCATTGTCAAATTTACATTCTTTTAAAATTTCATTTTCAATCATTTTTTCGTGAGAAAGATTTTATCGATTTTACTTTTTTAGCACAGTGAAAAAGTATAAAAATATATCGTCGACGCATACTCTATATAGCCTCTCAAACAGTTTTGAATACCATTACTACTCGTTTGTTAACCCCTGACACATGAGGGTTATAATTTGACGTGTCTGTGTGAGCGTGTGTGTTTTTGTGTATCTGTGTGTCTGTCTGTGGTACTCTAGCGCCCAAACAGATGGACTGATTTTGAAAAAAAAAATGTTCGAAATGAGGGTTGATCAAGACTGTGTTTAAGCTAGATTGCATCTTTCGATGACATTAATCAAAGAAGATATTAATTGAAAACCTCTAAAAGGTTTTTTGCGATTTTTTCAGTGAAAATATAGTTGAAAATTTTAAAATTTAATACCAAAATAAAGAGATTTTTTTTCCGCGTCTGATTAAATGTGTTTGGAACTTCCATGTTTCATAGAATTCGAATTATAAAGTTTTTTAAAGCAGATTTCAATAACGACTAAGCCTTTATTCACGCGATTGATACCGAATTCATTGTTGGCCGACAAGGAAATAAAAGGCAATGATTTAAAAATTTTACCTGTTACCAGTTTCTATTTTATAGCAAATAAAATACTTGACATTGATTTTTAATAATACAAGGCTTTTAAAATGTTTTTCAATTTTCTCTCTTGATTCTACAGTTGCGACTCAGTCGGGGTTTTATAAAATTTTTAATTTTATCGTTGCTTGTATTAGATGCGAATCCATCTTGAAAGACGTTTTCATTTTGCCTGTCATTTTGCCTGTTTTATGTAAAAAGAACCTGTTTTAGTTGCTGCTGTGATTTTTAACTTCAATCCTTGTTATTTCAATGTGCCTCTAAAGCTTCACAACACCATAGATCCTTCTTCCGTTTCTTTTATGTCATCTTGAAATAGTACGACTTTTCACGGCGATGTTTTAATGATGTCACTGTGAGTCTTAATGGCCAAAATCACAAAAAGACAGAATTGTATGACCTCTTACTGCAGTCACTCTGTGACACATTTGGAGTGTATTTTATGTGTTACCACAACATGTCATAGCGAAGATTAGTGACATCACAGTGAGTCTTAATGATCGCAGTCACAAGGTGACATTTGTGTGCCGTCTCGTCAGAGTTACGCTGTGACGCATTTGTAGCATATTTTATGCCTAAGCTTAACACGTCATGACAAAACGGTTTGATGAATAACAAAAAAAAAAAAAAAAAAAAAATCTCCACGAAAACCAGAAATTCAACAGGACAGTGTTTATTTGAACATGTGCTACGCCAACGTTAAATTGCTTATTAACTTTTCAGTTTTTATATCCGATACATTCAAGCTCGATTATTAAATATCGGTTAAAAGAATATCCCCGCTTAATGCATTACATTTTCCAAGCACCAAACCGTTGTAATTTGTTATTTTGATCCTGGATAACGGTATATTCTGCTTAGTAAAATATTTTTCCGTGGCAAATTGTCTATTGCATTATGCGGGTTCGACTTTATATAGTTTTTATGCTGGGATTAAATGTTATACTAGACTACCGTGTCTGTTTTTTGAAATAAAGTGTACACATTTCTAGCAAACTATCATTAGCTGAAATATAAATATAACAGAAAGCATCTAGTTCAATTAAATTTCATATCGTATCTCTGAGTCTAGTGCTAATAGGTTTAGTTTTTATCTCACTTAAGCTCCAGGGGAAAAAATACTTCAACATATGTATATGCATTACCAATAAATAAATAAATAAAGTTACGAATATTTTAATATAATTCAATATAAATGGTATTGAAAAACATATTTGGCTTAAATGTTGCTCTTAACTTTTTCTATAGTTTAGTTCAATCAAGATATATATTTGATAAAAGTGCAATTTAGTTATCTATTTTCCGGGAGACGCGACAAAATAACTTAGTGCCTTGCACAGTTTAAAAATCCATTTATCACTGCCTTCTTTTTCTGTTATCCGCAGAAAGCTTTTGTGTGTGTTTTTTTTCTTTTTCAGGCCATTGAGCACTTTCAGAAAACCAATTTTTCTGATAGTTTATTGCTGGTAAAATAAGAGGTTAAACATTATTTTGACATTTCAGATTCTACCAAACCACCCTCTCGTATTTTTTTTTTTAATTAAAAATGTCTGCAGCGTTTGAAACTGTTTAAAGCTTAGTTTTAAATATCTTCCTTGATTTTGCGAAATTGTTCCCTTTCCTTCATTAGACTGGATTTGTGTCTTTAATTTTGTGCTCGTCCTTATGACATTGTTTTTGTCTTGTCATTGTTTCGTCGTTACCATTTTTATATTACTCAAAATTGTTTCTCAGATATTCCTTTTGGCTCGTTATTCAAAATTTAAAACTTCGTTCATGTGTTTATTTTGGTTAAATTCTAGAAGTTTTATGTTCTTTGCTCCTTAACAAAACTCACTTTTTTGGCTTTTCTTTCCACAGTCTAGCAATCGTTTGGCGCAGTATAGCTATTGAGGCTATTGCACCAAAAAAACCAATAAAACCAACCAACTTCCTTAATTTTGTGCAGGAAATGCATCATGGGATTTGACTGCAGTGCGATAAATTGAACTGTTAAGATGAAAAATAATAATACGATAATAATTTAAAAAACTAATTAAACACGCTTTTGTAGCAAAAAAATATTCTTTGAATTCAAAATGGGTTCAGCAGCAAGAGGGAGACCCACAGCTAAGTACAGCTCTTTTTTTAAATTAGCCTTAAATAATAGGAATGCAGTGAAATTCCGTTACAACAAATACTAATACAACGAAATTTCCGTTTCAACGAACTACATTTTCAGTCCCTACATAACTGTCGTTACATTATTTGAATTCCATTACAACGAAATTCCCGTCACAACGAACAACATTTGTGGTCCCTTGAAGTTCGTTGTAATGGGGTTTCACTGTACAATAATTGACAAAATAATAAACTTTAATGCAAAAAAAGATGTTCTTCATTCACATTTTTTGCAAGGATTCTGTGCCATTACAAAATGGTACCGTCTAAGCTTGCGATGAGAAATCTAAGAGAACTGATAACTACCCCCTCCTCCCCCAGTTCAATTACATTAAACTGTTACGTTCAAATTTTTTAGTTGGTCAATTCCTTCATTACTATTATTTGAAGCTAATTAAAAAAAGTGTTGTACTTAACTGTGGAGGCACCAGTAACAGACATGCTTAAGACATCACTCTCAGGTTAACTCAAATTTCTGAGCCTTGCAAAATAATTAGACTTTCAAAACTATTTTTCTCTCATGCAACTACAGATCATCTAACATTTGGTTGCTTCTTAATCCTCTGAATTAGTTATATCATTTTTATTTGCTCAATTCCGAAAAAAGGTCCGACCCTCAGTAACAGACATCGAAAAATCTGACGATACCCAGTAACAGATTGGATGAGGAAAGGATGAGTAATGGACAGAATGGGGTTGTTTCCTTCAGTCAAAAGTAGTACTTTTAGTCACTGAAATTGATAGAATAAGCAAAAAGAAAAAACATAGACCCAGAAAATTATTTCATTTTCCCAACAGTTATTTTTTAATCTTTTTTTTTAATGTCCGATTCTTCAAACAAGGCATGGTCTTTATGACTTCAGAAAATGATGCACTATGGCGCATCTTTCTACCACATTTCCACGTTATGATAATCAAGAAGCGAATTACAATTGCGCTCTACGCTTGCTATCAGCCATATCGTTGCCAATACACGTGAGTAAAAATGCGAATTAAATATTTTGGACCGAGAATGGCAACAATGAATGGCGTTTCATCATTTGTGATGTCATCGGCAGAAGCGTTAAACGATGAAAGACCACCAATTTAAGTAATTTTTTTAAATATATTAAACTTAAAACAAATTATTTAAAAATGGTCAGATTCTATGTTTTTAAGCATGCTCTTTCAGAAAAAAATACTTTTAAAATTTTGGAAACGACCCCATTCCCCTTTTCTCTTCAAAATGTGCAAAAGTTCCTTGTTTTTAAATCTAAAGCATTATTGAATTCAAACGAACATGAAACACTGATACACCTCGTGGTGACTGTTCAAAATCTTCCTCCACTGCCTTGTCAATACCAACTGACTCATAAAATTCACTCTGATAACATCATGAGTAGCAGAAACATCAGTTTTGCTGTTTGACCACGGATTGTATGTAATTTGACAATGTGCCAAGTAAAGACGATTCCATCTGAATGAATCCAACAGGGGAGAGGGGAAAATAGCGATGGGATTTTGATGCACACGTTTTATAATGTCACTAGTACCTTATTCATTTAGTGCATTCTCAAAAATAAAGTAAGGGGAAACAAAAACAGTTACCATGGAAACAAAAAAAAAAGAAAGGAAAATATTTTCTTTTCGTTCACTAACGCAAAAGCAAAATGGTAAGCTCAAAACTTTGTTGTGAATAAATAAATCAATGAATTTTTTCCGCGAGAATATAGATCGAATATACTTGAGATTTAAAAAATGTTGCTGAGAGAGCAAATTTTAGTTTTTACAAAACAAAGGCTAAATAATAGAGAGGTAATAGTGCGCATCTGAAACAAACCAACTAATATCCCTATAAACTAATAGATACGTCCATTTCCCCCTATAAACCGGATATTAGCCTTTCCATGTAATCGATGGTCAAACAGTAGCCGCCTAAAATTCTTATTATTTAAATCCAAACTTAAGACTGTCTGTTACTGGACACTTATTGTCTGCGTTACCCTAGTGCTTTTATTACAACCCGTCGGAGCTTGTCTTCGTGGACAAAATGGTTCTGTGTGAAATTGTAACATAAATTATACTTTTTGAGTTATTGTATTTTTAACGATTTTTAAAATGAAAATTGTTTATGAATTTCCAACCCTAAAAAATTTTTTGAAATCGTAACGGCAAACCTTTAAGCAGCGTAAAAATAATTTTTTCAAGTGGTAGTAAACTGCCTCAACTTCCCTTACAAATATAAAAGCTGTACAATACATTTCAGCTTAACTGTTTCATAGTGAATCGAAAAAGTATTAAAGTAATACAGATTTTTTAATATTAAAGCAAATTTTCGCTGCTGAAAAAAAAACATTGATTAGATTTAATACTAAAAATTCAGTAATAATTGAAATGTGCATTATAATGTACCAATTATTATATAATTATTATTTATTCAATAGAGAAACAGTTTAAACGAACTTGAATAAAAAAACTTAGAGAAAAAAAAAAACTCTTAGGTAAATAACAACAGCCTAACCCATCTCTACCGCTTATAAACACTTCATGAAGATTTAAACTTAAAGGACAAATCCTCATTTTAATTTTACTGCCGAAAAAACGTCAGTTAAAAATGTCTTTTAAGCAAGAAAATGCAATTATATGAAATGATTTAAGCAAATTACATAGGAGTTTTTAATTCAAAATTGTAACATTAAAGTATATCTCAGTGTAATAAAATACAATAAAAGGACTTTTCTAATTATCCGTAACCATATTGATATTAGCAGTAATTTTTCAATTCAAGTGGATTTTTTCAATTGAAAGACAATTATTCTAATGAGCATCAATTAGTGCTTTTGAAAGAGATGACGTCTGAATGTTACTTTTATTTCGATAAAATCTCAATTATTTTACGGTTATTTACTGATTGAAGCAAGATCCCTGAATCAATTGTATGACGTGGAAGTTTGGGAATTTCTAGAGGTGTGCTTGTGCAATCACGATTAAGTGGACTGGGATCATTGAGTTTTGTACGATATGACTCTTTTTTTGTTCCATTAAACGCAATGTAAATGAAGCGACTTTCTACTATGCACGATATTCATGGATGACAAAGTAAAATTATTGACTGTCATGTTTCGTGGCTATATTTTTGAATATCGTTACGACATTGATAAATATTAAAGTTCAGTGTTTAATAATTGAGCAATGTAAAATTTTGGATTGAATACAATGAACATATGCTTTTGTACTTCCGGAAATGTATTAACGGGTTATGTTTAATTGATTGTCAATTTACTTACATCGTGATTTTTTGACGCTGAACGTACAGGATCTCCGAAAAGTTGTTGACATAATTGAAATATCCATAGAAAAGCAAAGAATTTTCATATGAATATGCGGTTTACGCTAGAATGAGTCTCCAGACTCACAAATTTTTTATGGTGTCGGGAAAAAGAAAAAAAAAAGGGAAAAAAAAAGAAAAAAAAAATCTTTTAAAGTAACCGTCACAGTAAGAAAAACTATCGTAATTTACCTCTTAACGCAAGAAACGCGTTTAAAAGTTTTACTAAGCAGAAAGCCCTTCCTTACCGTTTGTTGCCCGAGCCACACCTAAACGGTACTCAAATTCATTTCTTGTCCACAAGAACATAACATACTCAAGGTTTCTTTTTTCTTTTCTTTCTTTCTTTCGTTCTATGCTGGCTGAGACAGTTACCTTTAAGCGATTTTTTTTTCTTTTTTTACGACAACATAAAAATTCATGAGCATGTAACGTATTACGACGCAAACCGTGTAATAATACGACAATTTGATGCTTTTCTACGATTTTTAAAAATGTGCCAAGAACTTTTCGGACACCGAGTACTTTTTATTGTTAACTAGCTTCATTGCCCGGTTTTGCACGGCGGTCTGCCTTTAAAATAAAAGTTACGTAAACTGACGCGTGTTCAACAATCAGGCTTCAATTAGGGAAACTTTCCCGCCAAAATAATCATTCTTAAAGAAAGACAACGGCAAATAAAAAATTGCCGAATAAATTAAACGCAACCCTCCATAAATACTTAAAATCCTTAAAAAAAAAAAAGAGAGAGAGAGAGAGAAAAGAAAGAAAAACAGAAGATAAATCGCCAAATAAAATTCAAAAGGGGAAATTTTTACCTCAAAACAAAAACAATTTTTTTTTAGTCACAGCCGAGGAAAAAAAAGTGCCATCCTTCAAAACGCTAATTTAAAATTAGACCGCGCAAACGATAGTTTTCCGATTTGAAAATCGAGTTCCATCAAGCTAAAAAGTGCTTTTTAATTTTTCCCCGCTAATTTTACAGCCGTTTTTCTTCTTTGAATTTCGAAGGGAATGAATGAACTCAGGGGTATTTTTCGCAGGCTTTCGAACGGCGTTAAAATCTATCTGATCGAATTATCATTTCGGGTAGAAAGAGCTATTTAATTCCATTTCGGGTGCTAAAATTAAAATTCGAACGGTTTGCTACTTTTTTGGCGTTTGAATCCCCCCTCCTCCCCCGCACGTTCCGTCTTGGGTGCCCAAGTACCTCCTTGCCAAATTTGGTCGAGGTCCGACGTAAACTATGGATTTGTATAGGGATTATACACACACATATATATATACACGCATACATTCTTTGTTTTATTTATATAGATGAAACAATTGATTAATCGGAACTAATGTCGTATTTTTTATTACTATCTACTGTAACTTAGTTTCTTGTCCTATATGTGTTTTTATATACTTTGCACATTTTGAATGCAAGAGCTACCTACTTACTAAATGTTATGTACTTACGGCTCTTAATTTGTTTCCTGATGCCTCCTTGGCCATCTGGTAAAGTGAAAGGGGCATCATAAAGTAGCCTTGCCATTTGCAATCCAAGTAAACTTGCATACGAGACATTCCGTCGGGTGTGCTGGGGGTTACATGTAGGAACAGACTTCTGTGGTAACTGTGTTCGCTGAGTCCGTTAACTGGGAGATGCTGCAACCGTACACGACCCCATTCCTTTGTGGCGATGGTCACTAAAACGAAAAAAATAATATATTGTAACGGATCCGGTGAGGCTTCCAACTTTGTTGAAAGGACGACACAGTTTTTCATTAAAAACACAAGACATTTATTTACACTATGTACAGGAAAGATCGTCAACAACGGCTAAATTAATCATCAGCAATTATACACAACACCGTAAACTCAACGGCTACACAAGTATTTACTTCCAAATACGAAAAACAACACAGCGAAATGCCTCGCAATAAACAAAGCTAATACACTCTCAGTACAAATTCTCAATCGAAACTGAACTCTTTATCATGCATAACGGCATTTATACACACTGAAAGAGACCTCTCAACTATTCCAGAAAATGCTACACCGTTCTACACTTTCTTATTTCATTAAATTTTATCAATGAAAAAAAAAAAAAAGAATAAGAGGATCGTATACTTCAGCCGAATGTATAGGGGCTGTATATTCATTACGGGAAACTATTTACAGGTTGCGTTACTACAATAGTTACTATTTACAGAATTTGTAACAATATGATGGTATCTATTGAATTGATGATGGTATGCACAAAAGTAAACTCCTTTACTACTGAAGGACCTTATTCTTACTGATTGGAAGAGGTTAAAATGCAGTTTTATTTTAAAAAGAAAACGGGATTCGAAATAAATACTTTGAAATAAGTCTATTGTTGTAATGATTTCAAGTAAACTAATCAGTATGTATTGGTAAGAGTCAAATTCGCGCAGTTTTTGTTCTCAGATCAAATTCTTCTCCAGCTCACAAATCTATATAAATAAAACAAAGAATATATGTGTGTACATATATATGTATGTGTGCATGTATGTTCCCTAAAGAAATCCACAGCTCGCGTCGGATCTCGACCAAATTTGCTATGGAGGTACTCGGGTACCCGAAAAGGTACGTAGGGGAGTTTTCGATTGCCAAAAAAATACCGAATCATTTAAATTAAAAAATTAGGACCTCAAAATGGCATTTTCCTATTTTGAGGATGAAAAAATGCTCACAAAATTGTAATAAAATATCCATAGAAACCCCTGATTTTTCTACATCAGAAAAAAATTGTTTCAATGTTCCAATGTAAATTATAACCGTTTTTAACAAATTTCATACGAACATTTAGATAAGCCTTCAATTAGAAATTCGTTGTTGATCACGCTCGTTGTTGAACAATGCTGCATTTAAATTTGCGGTTGAAAGTTCTGTTGCCATTTTTTTCTCGATATGAACAAACAAAATTCTCGCATTTGTTTTGAGGTTTTTCCTGTTATCGGGGGATTAAAAAAATAATTTTTTGGTTACTTTTTTGCAAACTGTAGGAAAATTTTACAGTTTTTTTTCTCAATACTGATTGTTGAACATGCGTGACTTGAAGTAACATTAATTTTCGAGGTAGACCATGCAAAGCCGGGCGACGTAACTAGTGTTAGCACAAAGCAAAACCTAGTTAATCTACTCACGATTAATTTGTTTACTAGTCTTGTCTACAACAAAGAAATTAATGCCTTCTTTTTTTTTTTTTTTCAACCCAACTTTATTTCTTTACTTGTTTCTTTAAAGAAACACTTCGAAATCTGCATAATAAAATTTCGAACTTTTTTTTAACTAAAATTAATTATTATTCTTTGTTAGTTCTGTTTAAAAAAACAGCACATAAGTAACAACTAATAAATATCAAGGAGCCCATACATTGCCTGCAATTCATATATTTGTTCTGCACGCAAAATTTATCTTTAACCGACATTTGGCGTATACTATCCTAGTAAGGCTGTAAAGAATTGGGAAATGTTTTATAAAAAGCCATTTTTTAAACAAAACGTTGCAAAAGTAAATATATTATTACTAACCCAGTAAATGTTAATTTCATAAAATTCCCGCATTGGAAAGAACCAATTACAAACTAAATGTAGGCATATGTGTACAAATATAAGATTAAATCTTCAAATTAGGTTATGACTGTTCATTTCCTTTTTTTGTTAAATCGAAGTAACAAATTTTTCTTTAGAAATAAAAAGAAGTTAAATTAAAAAAAAGATTGTTAAAGTATTAAAAAAAACGTACCAATATTTAAAGAACAAGCTTAAAATGTGAATCGATATTCAACAATAAATAAATATTAAAACAAAATACAATGTGAAATGTAAACAGAAGAAAAAGACCAATAATGGTACTCTACAATTTTTCCAAATATATTGTCTTATTCAACATTTGTGAGGAAAAACACTGACTTTCTCCTGAAAAGAAAATATTTTCCCAAAGATCGAATGCAAAACGTCAGAACCAGATGGCGCAGCAGTCTGTCATACCAAACGCGTCACAAATCAACGAGGTTTTTCTCAACAGAATTTTCTTTCATAGCGTGGCAACGATTTTTCAGCTGAGTCTTTTGTTTTATTATGGCCGTAAAATTTTTGATGTTCTATTTCTTTCATGTGTCTTCTCGACGTGAAAAATTGTCCATTTTATTGTTTTTTTCGATATTGGAGTTTTTTGTTCTATTTAGCAGTTTTGCGAGATACATTTTATCTTGGCACATAACAGGCGTCTTTGTGATTTAATTATTTGACTTTGCGAATGGACAAGAAAAAAATATGACATAACTATTTTTTATCACGCTTACGTTTGAACAGTAAAATCATAAAACGTGTTATAACTATGAATATTATTTTAGAATATATTTTATTATCTTTTTGAACAATTTTCACCAATTGTTCAGAAATATTTAGGCAGAAAGCAAATTTAAATTATTTATTTTATTGAAGCAATAGAAGCAGTAATGTTTTAATGGTAAAGCTGGTTAATGATTATTTTCTTTCAAAGAAAGAAATAATGAATAGATTTGGCAGTGTAAGAAGTCATGCATTATTTAGTTTTAGTCATTGGTCGAATAAAATGTTGACAAAAAAACTCTTATATTTTAACTGAATTATATCTCCTTATATATCTAAAAGCTGTGACACTATTTGTTTTAAATGCCTACTGAAACTATGTCACCCCGAGTTAAAGCCAAAAATTCATTAAAGGATTTTCTCTCAAGATTAAATGAAGTATCAAAAATGTTATAAAAATTCTTAGAAACAAAAAAAATTAAAAATCCTCAATATAGATGGGTAAAGGAATTCAATGTATAATACTTTTAATATATATATATATATATATATATATATATATATATATATATATATATATATATATATATATATATATATATATATATATATATATATATATATATATACACTTGTCAATACTTGAAAAAAAGTTTTACATTTAAACAGCTCAAAAATGCAGCTAAAGCAGTTAAATGTATTCTATATATGTTGTTAAATGCAATGTTGGACCCCGCAGGTAGCACAAAAGGAAGTGGTATATAATAACAAGAAAATTTAACAATATAAATAGAAAGAACTATTGTGAATAGAAAAACCATTGAACATAGAAAAAGTAATAATCATGGGCAGTAACTGCTACGTTTTCAAAGAGCTGGAGCAGTTGGCATACTTAATATATATTTACAAATAAATAAATAAATAACATTATATATATATATATATCTATATATATATATATATATTATATATATAATATACAGGGGCGGGACTGGCTGACTTTGGCCCAGTTGGCAAAAGAATACTTTGGCCCACCTCTGTAAATTAAAAAAAAAGTTAAACAGCGCCTGATCTTGATTCTTCCGAATCGAGCAAAAACATTGAACAACCGCTAGTTGCTATTTTCCTTTAAGTTTCTAAATCAAGCTTAAAAGCTCTAAAAGAAGAAAACTGTGAAACGTAAAATAAAGGTAACCCTGACACATTTTTTATGGGCCTTCAAAGAAGGAAACCAATGGTTATAACGCTTCGGACTTTGAACTATAACAAAAACGCTAAATTATCATTGGTCACATTTGAGAGAAGAGGAGGCTCAATGATTTAATTTGGAAGCATTTAAAAACTGAAGTATACTCTACCCAATTTAACACTAAATTTAGTAACTATAGGGAAACCGGCGACTCTCTTACGGAATTTTTCGACATTGAAATTTTAAAAACATAATCTTATAACATGTTTGAAAACATTGAAAGGAAAGGGGGGACAGGTTTACCGAGTGTTTCCCCCAAGATTTTTTTGGGAGTGCGCCGTGCCCTTAAACTTTTAAGCTAACCTTTGACCCTTGACTTGATCAACGCTCCTTGCTCCTTAAAAAGTTTAACAAAAACGATTTTTTTTTTCGAAAGGTAAAAATTCACATAAGCCTGTTCTTGAAACGTTCTTCTCTCGTCTCAATAACTTATCCACAAGAATCAGATTAGAATATATCTGAATGTTTTTTGCATTACCTTTAAAACTAAACATCAAAAAGCTTTTCAATATTTTAAAAATAATTACTTTCGAAAACACTTGAAGTTTTGTACCTAGAAAACCAAAAAGTAAAAAGAAGCACCTCTTGTGTTTACAAAAGTTCTGTTAGAAAATGCCCTTTCGTCTAAAAGCGCTCTGCCCCTTTTTTGGTCCGGGGGAAACACCAGTACTCTCTGGGCATTTTTTTCTGAAACTGAAATCAATTTTAGGCTACAGTGCCGATAAAAGGGTTACGGAGCTCTCCCTCGAAAATTTCAAAACGGGAAATTTTAAGCTTTCTTTAGTGACTTTAAAGGAATAGCAAAGTTTCGAAGACTTTGTCGGACAATTTTTCGATATTTAAATCTGAAAAACTTAATTGAGAGCCTTGATGCAAGAACCAGGTAAATCCAGACTCACTCATTTTTGGTAAGACTGACAAATAACATCCGGTAGAAAGGCTAATATCTTTCCCACATTATTTACCAGCAAGCAGAGATCTGATCTTACATTTATGTCCCGTTGTTACATCAATCGGAACTTCTACACTATTGGCTTGAATGAAACTAAATGAATTAAAAAAAAAAAAAAGTTTGGACTAAACTGGTTCTTACATCTAAGTCTTCAATTGTAGACTTAAGACTATCGTTGGTGATTTTAGGACTATAAAAGGACCCCATGACTGAAACAACTAATGTTAATCAAAAAAAAAAAAGAAAGAAATCTTGCCTCCCCCCCCCCGAAACTCAGTCCTATTTCCGCCTATGTTCAGGAGCTCTCTCTTCTAAGTCGAAATTTCGTCCTGTTTCCGATTCAGTTTATCGTAGTCCAGATTTGCTTTCCCGTTTTCCCCGTATGCGATTCTGAGATGAAAATACTCGTATAGCGATAATTTACAATAGACGAGCCTCCCTCTATCTTGTTTACGCCTATGTCCCTACATATATTTCACCTCTCATTTAAAAAATCTCGGACCTCCTTCAGGCTTGGAACTGGGCCAACAGGTGTCCCAACAGGTGTTCCCTATCAACACCCCAAAGCTTGGCCCACGTATCTATAGTAGGGCGAGGGCCACTTTGTTTAATGGTGCAGGCCCCTTCAATTTTTGTAAATAGGGCGTATAAATGTGAGTTTTTAACACTCTTTTTTTGTCCCGGGCCCTTTTTCAAGCCGCGTTGGGCACCAATTTTTCTGGATCCCTCCTTAATGTGGGAGCCATTGCCCCCAAAGCTCCTTTAAAAACTAGAAAAAAGTTCATAAGAGAAGGAGGAAAGCTTTCACACGTGTGAACTTCGGCTATTTACTTTGGTCCCTGCTTAAGGAGGCGAAAAAAAAAAAAAAAAAAAACTGTTTCCAAACTTTTTTTTTCACATGGAGTAAACGAATTACATGTTTATTTTATTTTTATAACACTTTAAAAAAATGTTAGGTATGAAATTAAATGTGTTAAGTTCAATCAAGTGGCCCACTCAACGGTTGGGCCCAGTCGGAGATCCCCGACTAGCCGACCTGGCCCAGTCCGCCCCTGTATATATATATATATTATATATATATATATATATATATATATATATTATATATATATATATATATATATATACATAATCTCTATCCCCTTTTTTTATATCAAGTAAAGCTCAAGTAAAACTGTTGAGCTCTGACCGCTGTAGAAAACATTTGCGCTCATAAATAAACTGATACATTCTCAGTTTCTTTCAGTTAAAATATTTAGTCATTAACCACAGAGAACAGTCGTTTAGCGTTTCTACCATTTGCCACATTAATTAGAACAACTTAAGTCTTAATAACAAGCAGTGAATGAACCGCGCCAAGGACTTATGTCCTTAGCTTTGCAAAACGGACTGCGCGGGAAAAAAAGAAGAAATAAAAAAGAAAAGAAAAGAAAAAGAAATGGCAGCATTATAGAAGAACTCCAGACAAATAAGTGATGTCCGCTAATGGACAACAGCTTAATGGTTACTTGGACATATTTACGCCTTGTTGCACTTTCAAGCAGATATTATAAGTATTTCAGTTGGGTCAACTGGGGTGAAAATCAACTTACTTGATTCTTATCTTTAATGTCTAGACTTCCTATAATAAAAAAAAAAGCAACACAGAATTTTTCTTTCTCTGGAGGAAATTATTTTAATTTCTTTCTTTCTCCATCTTTGTCTGTCGAGTTGAAATCAAAAAACGAACTAAAAAAGACTTCTTACATTAATTGTGGAAAACAAAGGTTGTATACTTGTGTTTCGTTTTAACCTGCAAGACTTCCATTTTCGCAACCGTTAGTCTTAGATGCATACTTCCAATTGCAAAAATTTTAAGATATTGAAAATTTGGAGTAAAAATAAAAACGAGTGAAAAAATAACAAAATTTAACTTTTTATATTGGCCCCAGGTCTCCTAATTTATGTTTAGAGAAATAATCACCATTAAAAAATAATTCCAACACAAAAAGTCTGAAATTAGTTCGACCAATATTCACAGAGATATAAAACGCAGCGTTTTGTGACTTACACCACTTTACACTCGCCGTCAATAACATCTTTTAGGGGAAAATACAGCGGTTAACAAGTGCGTAAAAATTAATGTGCGCACAGAGTGTGGTTCTTCAAATTGTTTGAGGATTGCAGTGTGTTTTTGCGTTTAATTTTAACGTATAATTTATGGCATAACATTTGCATGAAATTATAAATAGCAATGTTTTTTTTTTTTTACTTTGACAACTTGTCATTCTTCAAAGGGCGATAAGTTTCAATCTTATATTCTGTATGCTCCCTTAAAACTTTGAACTGGAATATCTCTATGTGAGAACTATGGTTCGAAGCGCCTCTACAGCCAAACTAAACTTTTAACACAAGATGAACATCATGAAACGAAATGCAAATTAAAGTAACGGCAACAAGTGGTGGTCATTTGGCGACCGACAAATCTGGCTCAAAACAATATGCATGCTTTTAGGCGGGTTGTTGTTGAATTTTGAATATCTGTATTACTAGCTTTTCTGCACCGGCTCGAAGTACAGCAAAAAAGCATTTCTTTTAAGTTACTTTCTCTGCTATAGGACCTTAAATTTTGCTTTTTCAATTGTTGTCAAAAACAATTTCTTTGATTCAAGTGAAAAGTTCATCATTTTAAAAGCTCTTCTAGAAGCTGTTTTATTATATAGTTGTTCAAAGTTGTTCATATACTAGAGCATACAAACTTTAAATTAAGGGAAGATTTATCCAGAAACATAAGATATTCTCTCTTTATGAGCTACACTTTTATATTACAACGAAAGTGATCACCGTTATTTTATTTTATTTTGTTTTTAAAACGAGAATGTAGCAGGTACAAAATGTTTTAAGTTCAAAAAGTACCTAAAATAAACTTCAATCGAAAACAAACTTCAATAAATGTAAAATATAAAACATATTTTTTAAGTCTAATTACTATTCGTCATAGCTTGATACGTACTAAAAGGTATGAAATAAAATAAGTAGTATATGATATTTTGGTTAAAACTGCCGAAATTTCAGTTTATCTGAATATCTTTATCATTAGGTTAATTTAAATGTTGCCTATAAAAGTTAAACTTAAAATTTGAAAGAAGAAATAGGCGGTATACAGCTTTATTTTACAGTAGCTATGCTGTTTCGTTTTCTTCCAATTTTGAGTTTAACTTTTATTGGCTACTTGAGAATTAACCGAAATATAAAGATATTTAGGTCAACTGCAATGTTTGAGTGTTATAATCAAGAAATCTTATTTTTATTTTATTTCTTAATTTTTATTGTTAACCAAGCATTGAGAAATGGTCTTTAGATTTACAAAAGATTTGTAATATTTCATACTATTTGATAGGTAAATAGTACGTAGTTAGTTTTGAAATATTGACATTAAAATTAGAATTCACAAAGCTATTAAATTTTGTTTTACTTCTTTCAAAGTCATTGCATCTATTCGCTGAAATATTTCTGCTCTTGTAATGGTATCACATATTCTAGATTAATCTGTTTATCTTTGGAACCAACAGAGTTACACTGCGTACTTAATTAATCAGATCTTTTGTAAATAAAACGAGAACTAGCGTCGGAAAATTTCATTAAATATACACTGCAAGTTCAGCACAAAATTGGGAAATTTTTAACTCAGTAATGGTTTTCCAGTAGCCTGAATGTTTGCTAAAATAGGTTTGAAATATTCTTCCTTACAAGGAAGGTGTACAAAAATGTATTCCGAATTTTCTCTGTTAAGTGTTCCGAAACTGTACCGGATATGTTCTTCTCAGGATGTATTTGTTAAATGGAAACTTGGGGACAGATTTGTGAAGAAACTAGGGACATATGTAGGAAAATATCAAAACATATCTGCGCACATTGGTTACATCATCACTTTCTTTGTCACAACTGAGGGGTTACGATTTCTTCAGTCACAAAATGGAATTATATTTCGTATACACTGCCTCCCAAATACTGATAAAATCGAAAATATCGGTATCAGGTATTGTTATAGTTAGGGAGTTTAAAAAATCGAACCCCGAATGACGGACGCAGGACATTATTTAACTCAAAAACATGAAGAAAAAGTTGTGCTTATTGCCTTTCCTTTTTTGCGACTAAACGTGTAAAAAAGCAGAAAAAAATCATTTTGTTAAACGGGCAAAATAAATAAATAAATTAAAATACAAAATTAGAAAACTTCATTTAACTTTCAGTCAAAAGAATCCTCCAATATCATTTTGTGAGATATTTCTTCAGAGCAAGTCAATTTGGTTTTTTTCGGGGGAGGGGGGGGGCTTTCGCAAAGTACAACCTCGATCATCAAAGCTGAAAAAAGATATAAAAATGAAATAAAAAAATTTATACTATCCTCAATTTTGTTACTTTATAAGCCATGAAATAATTAGCCCTGAAATTTTATCCTAATAACTTATATTAATTTTTAAACACGAATTTTAAAAAGCATTTTATATTACTCCTTATTAAAAAGACCCAGAAGATAATATTTTTAAAAATATTTGTGTACCCCGTGGTACCGTTAGTTATACATGATTAAGTAATTAGGAAGAATGTCGAAAAAGAGCAGAGACATCATGCAATAATCATCATGCATGCATTATACATTCCAAGAACAGGAGTATAAAAAAAAAGTAGGTCGCTCAATAAAACTCATTAACTTACTAAAAAGGGTTGGTTAGCACAACTAGCAAATGCTTTATTAAGATGGATTACAAAAGGAATGTTTACTTTTTAAGTAGGATTCGTCATCTTCTTTAGAAACAGTTCAAAGAGAGATGATAACGAAGCGATGTTGGAACAAGTAATTAATGCAATAAATATTTACGTCCTCTAGCTTATTACTGTTTTTTTTTTCGTTTTTTTTATTATTTATTTTTTTTTACCACGCGTCGAATTGACATATTTATTTATATTTTTTGTGGAGTTTAGCTTTAATACCAAAGAAAGACGCAATGTGTAAATCAGCAACTCACTTTTTTTTTTTACGGATTTAGTTACCGTAGTATCGAATTCGAATGATTTAAACATTATGTAGCCACAAGCTAAAAATGCTTAAATTATTTTCTAAAATGATAATTCAGCTTGTTATATGCATAAACAAATCCAACATCATAATCAGGGGTCCTCCGACGGGAAAGACCTCTCAGAAAGCTTCTTTGTGATTACAAAATTTTATCTCCTAGTATTTTATCACTCATCAAAACTTGTAATTTATATTCGTAAGTTAAAATGTCTCGACGCCCCTCCTCAGACCCTTCTTACTTCTTAGAATAAGACGCTTCTGGTAATAATAATCATGTATAGGGTTAGTTAGGAAACACAAACTCTATTACTGCGCTTGTGTGGTAATTTTTGAAACTAAACTATTCATGAGTGAAGACTTGGTCAAGGGCGGATCCAGCTTTTAGTTTTTTTTTTTTTGGGGGGGGGGAGGGGTCACTATCGGAAAGGGAGGGGTCAAAGTGTAATTTCGTGCATAAGAGGCACGCTGGGGCGATTTTTACTGAAGTATAGATCTCTAAAATGCAGTTTTAGGCAATATTTGACAGCTTTAGGAGGGGGTTGTCATGACTCCTATGACCACCCCCTCTGGATCTGTGGCCTGGACTTGGGAGCATATAGAAGAGAGTTTAGGAATTCCGCGTGTTTCCAAACAATTGCGTAGGAGTCGTCATTGTTTGAAGGTGACACTGAAAAAAAGTTACTAATTAAAGCTTAGTGATCTTATATTTTCCTCGCCAACAAAACAACGAATGCGAGGAAAACTCGGCTGCAACCTTTCTCATCAGTAGAGGGATGAGCTGAGATCAAGTGAAGGGTGCCTAAATTTAGGGTGAAATTCGACACTTTGCTTTAGAAATCAGATTAGTTTGTTAAACTCAATCATATGTAACCTTATTGTTTTCTCATCATTTCTGTAAATTCAAAAATACCTGCATTTTTATGAGCGGTGCAGTGCGGAGAATCACATCCGTTTGAATTAAACGCGCTAACCAATAACAGCTCACAGACAGTTGGTGATCTCCTCTAGTTCGCTAGTAGGCAATTTAAAAGTTTGACGTTTTATCTGTTAACTTGTTTTTTTCCCGCACGTCACTTCGTGACGTCATCTAAAAGAAACTTTGCAAACAAGTATAACTGGTTTTAACTAGTTTTCTTGTCATGTGGATGGATACTAAAATAGTTGATTTAGAAATTTTTACCTTCCCAGCGATTGTTATGAGCAACTTAGGTGCATCCATCTACTCCTTCGATACTAGGTTAAAATTCTAGGGTAAATTGAAACAACTCAGATTTTCATTCTTATATTTTTGGAAGATTAAATTTTTGGTGCATTTTGATATGATTCCATGACCCATTTTACCTCACCCAAAAAAAGTTGAAATAAAAAAGAAAACAATTTTATTCTACTCTTGCCCAGGAGTTCTCATCCCCCTATGGGCAAGATAGCAACCACCTATAAAAAAAAGGGAGAAAAATACTCCTCAAAACACTCGCAACACCCCCCGTAAACAAATTCAATGCGTCGTCTGCGCCGTTACTCCCCCCTGAGTCATTCTCAGAAACAGCAGGAATTTTGCTGCTGGGTTTAAAAAAAAGTAAAATTTTTCCTTATATGTTAAATACTTAATATTAAGTTAAGTAATAATGTTATTATAGTGATTCAGATCAAGTGAGCAAACATTTTAAGTTTTCTAAACTAGTGCCATATGCATGGACAAACTGTGTCCACAGATGTGCTGCCAACGGATGTAATAAAAGCATTCATTTTCTACATTTGAATCGATTATTTCAGAAAGGGAGTAAGTCCTACGGGAATCCATTGGACTTACGCCCTTTCTGAAATAATTGATTCATTTAAGAACATGTGCTTTTGAAGTTTTGACCTGTAAGTTGAAAAACAAATATTTTACATTTAATATTATCAATTCATTGAACTATTGTATTATCTTACTTGATTATTTTAAATCTGTATGAGCCACAAATGTGATGAGTTGATCTTTACTTTTTATCAAAGACAAAACTTTAAATAAAGTCACAGAAATATCAAAGCAAGCTTCTCTTTCTGTCTCACTAAACAAAATGGTTTCTTGAGAGTTGATCCTTCAACCACTACAGTTTGGTTCTGCAACCCGAAGGAATTTATTAGCACTTCCTTTTCTGTCCACAGATGTGACTATTTCTCTAGTTAAAAGCATTAAACTTAAAAATAACTAAATATGGAAATTAAGTTTAACTTTAAATTTTTGAAGAATGTGTATTTAAATGTGTACTTGATCGAAAATATAGCTTAAATAGCTAATTTCTTGTTTGGTGCATGAAATATAAAACATGGAAACAAAAAGATAAGTGGTTACAGTCAACGAATGTGATAAATCACCTTCTGTGGCCAAAATTTAAACAATAAATAAAATGTGTTTTTCTCAATTAGCGACTTAAATACAACTGATGGAATATATTGAAGTGTTTTATTCATTTCAATTATTTTCTAAACTTTTGTTCTTTATGGTAAAAACCAGATGCACAAATTCCTCATTTTTCTGAGAATAACCCCCCTATGTGGGCACCCCTGATCTTGCCTTATTGTCTTTAGATGTTCATCAGGAATCCTAAGGTGAAAAAAAACTTAAACTTTGAACTTTTATTTAACAAATTTCAAGATTATGAGAACCTGGTAAAGGGCTGTATTCAAAACAGTACCATTCGCTGTTAGTAAAGTACTTTTCTTGTACTGCCAAATTCTTTAAATTTTTTTGACACTAAAAATTGTTACCCACGCATTGAAAAATAATTTTCTAAACATTGGTGGAAAACTACCAAAAAAATTACCATAATGATTCTTTTTTTTAGTTTAAAAAATTTGAGGTCCAATACCCGGAAAAGCAAAGCACCGTAACATTTATGCAAAATCATTAAACAAAATGAATCGTAACATACCTTCTATGCAATAAAGACCCAGTTAATTTTCTTTATACTTCATACCAAAGACACCATTTGTTATTTAAACCGCCATTTAAACTTATTCCGAGAAAGAAATAAGACACTCCAAGACATTAAGACAAAGGAAGTCGTTCCCATTTTCATTACCAAAGAAAAGACATCCTGAAACATCCTAATGTGCATGTAGAATTTCGTTTAAGAGGTCAGATTTCTGGGTTCAACTAAATAAAATGTCATTTACTTAAGTATCCTGTACTTAAGAATTTAGCTAGCAACGGAAAAATGCGTTGGCGGTTACTACGTAACAGAAGTTTTTTGTTTTGATTAAGTAAGTAACACAAGTTGTTCTGGAATTCAATTTTAGTTATTAAGCTCGGGGAGCTTTTGTTTTCTTGAATAAATGATAATGGTTCATCAGAAAAATGTAAAGTAAAGGATTAAATTGTATTTTTGTCATCTCGGAAATGAAAGCGCAGGGTTAAAATATTTTTTTAGAAAATAAATTTTAAATTGCTTTCAACACAAAAGAAAGTTACAAATCAAAAATATTTAAAATTAATGAACTTACAAACCCGATATGGAGATATTTTCCGATTAAATTTAAGTAGAAACATTAAAATTATCATGGTACCATTTAACCTAATCGTTCTTTACATAAATTATTGTTTTTCAAATGTGAAATACTCGTATTTTTTCTAAAATGTTTTTAAACATTAAATATGAATGCTATCATTTAGCAATAATAACTGCAATAAAGAAGTATTATTTATGAATCTATGTCTTTAGTTATTGCCAAGAAGTTCCGTCCAGAACTAAACGAGCCTACTTTCCTGTATATCAATCAATTTTCTAGTATTTGATTGAAATTCTAAAAAAAAAGCTAAAATGCAAATTACTTATGCCACACTTTAAAATATTTAAAGCCGATTTCTAGAAATAAAATATGCCTTGTTCATCTAAACAGTTAGATGCGTAAAATAAAATGAACGAACAAATAAAGTAGCAGCACCTTTTAAACTTAGCAGCAAATACATTGTATTCCATAAAAAAAATCTTTAACCGCTTTCAAAAAAAGAAAAAATAATAAAAATTTAGAGGCTCCCCCATTAAAATAAATACATCATACCAAAAAAAAATCGTTTGTGTTTTCCCTGTTGCCAAAAAATAATTTTAAAGATGAATTAATGTAATTTCAAAAACAAATAAAAACAATAAAATATAAACTTAAAGAAATAATTTTAATTGGCGGAAAAAAAATCGTCTGCGCATGTCTTTAAGTAGAAACATAAAGGACTCCGAATTTCTCCGCCAAAAACTGAATACATAAATTAAAACTTTAGAGTGAAAATACAAACAAATCAAATTAACAATAATTATTTCACAGTAAAAACCATGGCTGTGGAGTCGGAGTCGATCTCATTTTGGGACAAAAGAGTCTGCTTCGGGAGCCGATGGTACTTAATGCAAAAACTCGGAGTTGTAATCGGTCATTTCCTTCAAAGTCCGCAACTCTGCCAATGTTTGCGGAGTCGAAGTAAAGCTTACTTCGGACTAAAGGAATCGGAGTCAAATTTCCAATAGTCAGAGTCAGAGTAATTTTTAGGCACAGGAGTTGGAGTCGGAGTTAGGTGCTCTAAAATTCTTGGAGTCTGAAGTTTGTCGTCAAGAGCTTTTTCCAACTTTCTTCTTTCAAACAAAAAAAAGTTTGTTCGAATCGAACTATTCAGTCAAAAGTTATTGGGGGGGGGGCAGACAATCAGACTCCCCCATATCAGTACCTTACTTTCAAATGTTTAATTTTTCGATATTTATTTACTTATTTTATTTATTTTGGACTTTTTTTTTTGTTTTCCGCGGCATTTTTAAGATGCAATAAGCCTTCTTTCATGCTTTTTCTCCGTTTTCTGACTTTTACTGGGAAAGTAGGCTAAAAAGAAAAAAAAAAGTTCTTTTACCGTATAATGTATGATGAATTCCATTCACAAAATGGCTTTTAAAAACATGAGCCAGTTTTTCGTGTTTATAATTAAGTTAAGTTTACGATTAAAGGGGAAAATTGTTTGAACAAGAAAATATTTTCACACGAAAATGCATTTTTTAAGCCGAATTTTTTGAAATTATTTTTTAATTTTATGTACTTAATGCATTTTACACACGTCGTCTTCTTGTGTTTACCTTCTATTCAATTAAACTATTGCTTTTATTACTTGTTAATTTATTTCATTATATTTTTTTTCTTGCTGTAGTATCAATTTTGAAGTAAGATTTTTTTTCACTAAAATAATTATACAACTTGAAAATAATTTTATAGAACACACCTGCATGAAATATATCAACAGGTTTAAAAACAGAAGTAACATGTCAAATTAATCGGGTGCAAGACAGGTGAAACTTTTAATCAAATACGGAAATAATGATGTCATTAATAAACTGCAATTACGCAACCTAGAGAAAAAAAAACAAGGAACTATCGGTAGCAGCTACTGCAAACATTGATTACTGCCAATGATGTCCCAGTAATAAAATAAAGCAAGAAAGCGAAAAACCAGTTGGGAGGGCAAATTAATGGATTGGAAAATCGTGAGATCCCTGTTCTTGATATTACACACGTTTTCACACTGAAGTATCATATGCGTGACAGCCACCATTTGACCACCTCTGTCTTTTCTTAAAAGTTATATCAATCGGTTTTTACGGAATATGTCGATGCAAAAAATTTTCAAGGTTTTATTTTAACTTTGAACATTTTTCTTGTTTTATTTTTTGTTTTCTATTTATTCTTCAATTTTATTCTTTTTTCCCGAAAATTTAACGTCACATCATGATAAAGTTAATGAAAAGCCTGCCGTTCCGTAATATAATTTCAAAACATTCAAATATATTAAGACTTTTTTTCAAACTTCAAAATTCTTTAAGCGGCCCTGACATAACATTCCGCTCTTAGATGACCGCTTAGTGAAGGAATTTTACGTCGCGGCAGCTAAAAGGTTAATAATAGAAATAGTATTAAAATATAGGTATTCTTTTATATTTTTCAGCTCTTTCCTTAATCAATGTTAATCTTTATAAGCATGGTTGCAGTAGTTTAAATCAGTTGATTTGAAATAAATAGTTTTTGTTTTAAAGAAATTGCTGATTGCAATCATTTATGTTAAATACAAAAATAATTATACTTTAATTTCTTTAATGAAATAAATTATTAATTAAAACATATTAAAATAAGAAGTCTTAATTTAAATTGCAAAAAAAGTCGATTTTTTTCCCTTAAATGATCAACAAATGGGCCGGGTTGCACCTTTGTTTATTTTGATGAAAATTGGTACGTATTACGTACCAATATTCTGTATCCCAGAACTGTTATAATTTTTTTTGTGGAAAAAACTTATTCCTGAGATATAGCTATTTTTTTTGCTCCGCGTATGAGTAAAATTTGGCATTTTTGATCCTTTTTCAGAAAGCTCTAGTAAACTGATTTAAATTAGTAAGAAGATCAAACACGTCTTGTTTTAAAGGTGAAAGAATGAACTTTTATTAGTGCGGTAAAAAGAAAAGATATTAAGCCTAATTAGAAATTTTTGTTAGTCAAATCATAGTTGAAAAAGTGTCGTTTTCGTCATTTTGAGTCTAAAAAAGTCGATGAGGGACTTACAGTAGGAAGCTAATTTTTGTTTCTTGTTGTAGTTAGTTATGCATACAAGAAGCACGGAAAAGTATAGATTGGTACTAGTAGTCCTTCATGACGAAAAAATTTCTTAAACTTAAGAAAAAATGAAAAATGGGCTTTTTCCACTTAAAAAAAAAAAAAAACGGGATGTTTGTTAGTCAGAGTTGGCAAGTTTCTGCCGAGGCGGTTAAAACCTCTGGTAGAAACCGGTTAAAACCGGCAAGGCAAAAACCACTTTTTGCCACATTTGCGGCAGAAACTGGCAAAAACTCACAATATGCCAAAAAATTAATTTTTGACATACAATAGAAAATACATGGAAAAAATAATTGTTAACCAAAGCACAATTTAATTACAATATTATGTGTAATTCAAAATCAAAAGTTACATTGTTTGAACCCCGCTGTTGCCTCTTAGAAAAGGTGGTTTTAAAAATCTAAAGTTTCTCAATTTATTATGCACAAATGAAAAACTTTATAATATTCCTGCAACAGAAAAGCTAGCAGGCAATGCATCAAGGAACAAGCAATGTTTGTGAAACTTTCATTTGTTGCATATTTTTTTAAACTGGTCCACCATGTAGTAACTGGTGTAGTGGTAAAAATTTGATTGAGAAATGTAAGTTTCAAGAAATGGGGCCAATTTGTTTTACAAAGTTGTGACATTAGGTACAAAACTAGGTTAATATTGGCAAGTAAAATTCTTGCACTTTCTTCTTAAAGCACAGGAATTACAATCAATAATGCCTGTTTAATTATGTGTGTCACTTCTCTTTCCAATATATGGTTTTTCCTCTTTTGTTAGATTAATCCAAATATTACGAGCGTCTGCAATTGAAAAGTTCCCTTTCTGAACTAAATCAAAGTTACTAGCATAAGATTTTATTTTTTACAATGATGAAATAAAATTTAATTTTTTAGTTTACTTAAACGAATATCATTTAGTAACTTAGTTTTCATTTAGTAACTAGTTACTTGAGTTATTAAAGACGCTTTTAAGTTTTTGCCAGTTTTTGCCGGTTTTTACCGGTTATAACCAGTTTCTGCCACTGGCATGGCAAAAACTAGTTTCTGCCGGCAGAAAGCCAGCCCTGTTGTTAGTTGATAAAAATTTGAAAATACTAGAGTAAGAAGCCGTTACACAGTAAGAAGTCCTTTAAAACAAAACAAAAACTGTCTTATTTTTTTTAGGTGTAAAAGAGATATAAAAAATTAAATAAAACATTTGTTTTTTGTAAAATAAATATGTTTTGTAAATTCCGTTGATAAAACTTGAAAGCTATTTAATGCTTAAAATCACATTTTGCAAATGAAACATGGTTTAAATGGTATTTTTTAAGATATTTATCCAGTCTACTTGGCCTCTTTTAAGTATTGTGCAATAGTTATTTTTGTGTTACATTAAAGATTTACATCTCTTCTACGCCCTAGAAAAACAAGACAGTTTTTGTTTTCTTTTAAAGGGCAATGTAACAGCTTCTTACCATAGCAGTTTTAAATTTTTATCACCTACCCGACAGGTCGCTTTTGGGGAGTGAAAAAAACAATTTCTTCAATTTTTCTTAAGGAGTTTTTCCATAATAAAGGACTGCCAGTATCGACTAATTTTTTTTTCTGTAATTTTAGTATGCACAATCAACTGCAACAGGAAAAAAAATAGTTTCCTACAGTTAGTCCATCGTCCTTTTTTAGGCTTGAAATGACGAAAACGGCACTTTTTCAACCACGGTTTGACAACGGTAAAATTTCTAATTAGGACGTTTTCGTCATTTCGAGCCTAAAAAAGCCGATGATAAACTTGCTGTAGGAAACTATTTTTTTTTAAATAGCACAACAAAAGTTAAATACAGTAAAACCTGTAAAGTTGACCACCCTTGCAAGTTGACCAAGTCTAAGTTGACCTTTTTTTTCAGGCACGAAATTAGCCCTTATCACATAAATCAACCTCTGTAAGTTGACCACCTGTTTAAGTTGACCACTAAAGTAGTGCACCGCAAGTGGTCAACTTACACAGGTTTCACTGTACCAAAATATACATGTTCATATTATTTTGTTCCCTTTTATTTGAAACTAGTGGTACCCGCACTTCTTTGCCCGTAGCAGAAAATTAAAAGGTCATTTGGTTCGCTGTATATTTACAAATAATGGATGAGAAATTTCTCGTCAGTTTGCTATGTTCATTTGCTCGCCCACAATATGGTAATTTGCTCCTCCACGTTATAATGATTTTCTCGGTAAAATGTTCTTAAATTTGGAATAGAAAAAGAACAAATCGAGTTTTTGAAAAATCACTATCGAGGATGTACACTCTCATGCTACGAAATAATTCTGTGCCGAATTTCATGAAAATTCGCCGAGCGGTCTAGGCGCTATGCGTATCACAGACATCCAGACAGAGATCCAGGCTTTCAGCTTTATTATTAGCAATATAATAAAGATATAGATAGATAAGATAATTAATTAAACAGCTTTAAAACAATGAAATCAGAAACTTTTCCACTATGAAAATCTTCTTTTGTAAGAATGTACAGAACTATAAAGTGAACAGTTGTGCACAACAGTTCTTTAAAATTCCACATTGAAGTTTTGAGTTTTAAATAACAGAACTTTTCCAGGTGTCTCACACTAGTATTACTTTCCCTTTCATGGAAATAGTGGCATCACATTATGAAAATTACAATTTTTTTCCTCTTTTGTAGAAAGAACTAGTGCAATGAAGATTATTATCGTAAATCTAAGGATCTAGGAAACCCTGCAGAGAAACGCTAAAGTAGATAACTGAAACTGAGTCGGAAAAAAAAGGTTTATCGAAACCACCTTCATGATAACATTGGTACACAAGCAAGGTTTTTTTATTTTTTTTATTTTTTTAGGCGTCAAACTAATCCTTAAACCTATTTTTAATGAGTAAAACTTATTTTGGTGGAGATTAATACCGAAAAAAATAAAAACTATACTAATGATTAATTCTTAAAAAAGAAAGAAAGAAAGAAAGAAAGAAACTAAATGGAATGTGGCTGTGACAGCGCAAGAAGAGATATTACTGTTTTGATCAAGGTGTTTGATGTTTTATATTGAAAAATAAAGCGAAAAAAACATCTTTTAAAAAACCCAACTGCCTTTTTCTTTTTCATTTTCCACGATGCTAAATTTTATTCAAAATACAAAACTTGAGAGTACGATCGACCATATTTTTGAGGCCTTGTTCCGATTTTCAATGCTTAAAATACGCTTTTAGCTGCTTAAAAATATCTATGCCTCCAAATAAATACAACGTATTTAATTCCATAAGAGTTCAAAATAGTTTTTTTTGAACAAAACTTTTCGTATACAAAATATGCGGAAAATGAGGACCGTCATACAAGTGATCAGTTCTAAAAAAACAACTTTCTAAAATCGAAATGCTAAGTAGCAGTAAAAAATAACAAAGCATTTGCAACACTTGAAAAATCCAATTGTTTTTACATACCATTCCTTCTTTTTAAATCGCGAAACTACGCTTGATTCAAGTTTTTGAGGCGTATTTCTATTTTACAATCCGTGAAACCTTCTTGTAGAGGCGTTGAAGTGTTTAAAATGTCTCCAAGCCTAGTTTAATACACAGTATTATTAACATTTTATTTATTTATTATTATTTTTTTTGAATTCGTAACAAAACCTTCTGAATACAAAAAACATACAAAAAGTGAGTACCATACTAGCGATCAATTCTAAAAAAAAAAAAAAAAAAACTCTCAAAAGGTGAACTGGATGGCGACAGTGATAGAAGAGACGTTTACTAATTTGATTTTCAACCTTTGAAGTGTTTGGTTTTTCACATTAAAAATATAAAAGCATTGCAATGTAACATTAAAAAATACAATAGCCTTTTTTAAAAACAATTCACGATGATAAACTTATATTCAAAATATAAAACACGAAAATACGTTTGACTAACTTTTGGGGCGTATTTCTCATTTTCAACCAGTAAAATAGTCTTGTAGAGACGTTAGAAATATCCCTGCGTCTAAATAAATACAAAATATTTATTAAAATTTTTATCCGAAATTTATTTTGCATGCAAAACTCTTTCTTTTTTGAAATAAACGAAAACTGACTATATTAGGGATGCATTCCTCAAAACAAATTTCTAAAAGTGTGAAAGGTGGCAGTGAAAAAAGTTTTGCGCTATTTTGATTTTGAACGTACGTCATTTCATATTGGATAATAACAAAACATTTTATGCAACATTTTAAAAAAATCAACTACCTTTTTTTTTTAATTTTCTATTTTATACTCGAAAATATGCTTGACTAAGTTTTTTTAGGCGTACTTACTATTTTCAACTCTTTAATACGCTTTGTGAGGCGTTGAAGCTTTGAAAATCTCTGCGTCTATATAAATACAAAGCTTTCAAAGAATTGGGAAAGAATGCCAATTACGACTGCTTTCGAAACAATCTTTAATAAAAATCGAAGAAGTCGTGACTCGACAAAAAAAAAATGAAAGATCCAATCTGAAAGAATTAAGAGGAAGTGCTCAGTTAACTCCCTACCAAGTAACACAAAATGATTAATCACCCGCACTTCCTTGCAGCTGTTTCACTGTCAGGACACAATTTTGGCGTTTTTAATTCTTTAGTTTAAGTAGCGGAGAAAATTTCCATTTCAGGGAATATTAAAAACTTGGGGCAGTGGGAGATAATGTTTTTCGATATGAATGGAAAACTTTTGCAATGACGTAATTGGTTTTTTCACGATCATTAATCACATGCGAGAGTAAATATCTCGTTTATCGCGCGATTAATAAAGTAAGTGTATTTGTGAATGAATAATGCGAGAGTTTAGTATTTTGTTAAATGGTTGAATCTTTTCTTTTTCCCGAAGAAGTTTTCTATTTTTATCTTAGTCAAAATCAGTAAAACACAAAATCAGTGACTTTTACCATTCTCCCCGAGAAATCAGATTTCAGACCAATTTGTTGATTAAATGTGATAATGAGAGCTTAAAGATTTAATTTAAAAAATAACTAGAGAAACAAACTGAGCAAAGAACAAAATATCAAACATACCCAAAATAAAAAATAAAAAAATAATAATTTTGACCTTTTGGAATTCAAATTATGTTTTTCGCAATCACGAGTGTGTGTGTGTGTGTATGTAGACATGTGTGTTTATGTGTTTGTGGGGGGGGGTGTTTGTGTGTAGGGGGGTATGTGTATGTGTCTGTGTGCAGGTATGAGTGTGTATGTAGTTGTGTGTATGAGTGTTTGTGTGCGGTGGGGAATGTGTATGTGTGTGTAGGCATATGTGTTTTATGTGCAGGCATGAGTGTGATGAGTGTGTGTGTGTATGTAGGTATGTATGTTTATGTGTTTGTGGGGGGGGATGTTTGTGTGTAGGGGGTATGTGTATGTGTCTGTGTGCAGGTATGAGTGTGTGGGTAGTTGTGTGTATGAGTGTTTGTGTGTGGTGGGGAATGTGTATGTGTGTGTAGGCATATGTGTTTGTGTGCAGGCATGAGTGTGATGAGTGTGTGTGTAGGTGTGTGTATATGTAGGTGGCTGTATGTATGCGTGTGTATGTATGTGTTTGAGTGTGTATGTGTTTGTGTATGTGGGTGTATGTATGTGTGTACGCGTGTGTGTAGTTGTGTATGTATGCGCGTGTGTAGTATATGAACGCAACCTGGAGACGGTTTTCGCTATAGGAGCAGTATCGTGAGGAGCCGGTCGACGGTGATGCTGCAGAGGGTGCTGGCGGGAAAATTAAATGATAGCACATCAAAACAGTCAAGTGAGAACAATAAGCAATAGTGATTGCTGAAAAAAAAAATTGAAAGGAATTAAAAGCGTCAAAACAAGTTGTCTTTAAAGCACAAAACGTAAAAAATAAGCCGGAAAAAAAATGGAGCAGTTAAAAAACTAAGAAACACTGAATAAACCGACGATTTTGCAGAAAAACATATTTCATGTTTAAAAAATTCGGAACTGAAGAAGAATCATTAACCAAATGAAGTCTGTTCTTCAGAACATGGTAAGCATGACAGAAGTCGATATTTAAGTAAGAATATTTTAAAATCATTTTACTATTGAAATCCAAAGAGTAGTTGGAGTTCCAGCAATTTTACTACATACTTTCAAAGTAGTAGGTCTAGTTTCGTTTTCTTCTCTAACCCGTGTTTCTTCAATTTTAGCATTCATTTTAGTATCTTTTTCTGTATATTCTTTTTTTGCTTCAATTATTCAGCTTTTAAATTTTCTCTTATATCTGTTGTGTATTTCTGTCGGTTGTTAATTCATTTTTGTTTTGTACAGTGGAGTTTCGATCCGCAAAAATTTCGAACACTCAAGTTGAAATCAATTGCTTTCGCAGTAGATGACGATCTCAGAGACGATTTCAGAGAACATTTATTTTATTTTAGCTAAAATACCAAAAAGAATAACACTTGAAAGCTCATATTTTTGTGATAACGATGAGTGAAAATTTACAAATCCAGGAAAAAAAGTACAGGGTGCGGCAAAAAAAAAAAAAAAAAAAAAAAAAATGAACTAAGTTTGAATCATCAAATGGAAGTAAATTGATTTCTTTTTAATGAGTTCCTTTATTTATTCTTGTCTCTCTCTTTATTAGAATATGATTTAAAATATATTTCCCAGGTTGTAATTGTTTTTCGGTTTTCTTACAATTTTACGCAAAAGACCTGCTATTTTAAAGATGTTTTACCAAGGAGAACAACAGTTCGTTTGCTTGTTGTGCCCCGGCGAACAGTGCTTGATGCAATATTCTGTTTCAAGTAGCTTTGAAATTATAGTCGATGCCCGGAAAGTGTACAGAAACGAGCAGTGAAAATTTCCTTTAATCGTCAGGCTATCCATAAGTGAGCACAATGAAATCCTTAGGTTTCCACGAGAGAAGTTGTTTAAGAGACGGGAAATTTGTGACCAAAAAGTGCGTCTAAGGGCAAAAATGGAGCTCAAACAGAAGCTTTAAGAGTTCCAAAAACTTCAGCCTTTTGCTGGAGAAAACAAATTCGTATGACTCCAAAGATTTCAGAAACATTTAAGATGGGCCTTTCGCTGATTTACCGTTCGACCAACTCATAACCCTCAGAAAGATAAGATTTGGTCTGTAAACACTCCAAACACCTTAGAAAATGTTAAACATCGCCAAAACATGAAGTCTGGCTTTGTTTGTGATGAAATCAGCACAGACGACAAAAAATCTGTGTTTTTCACGGATGAGGGCCGTAATATGAACCAAAAAGTGTACCAGAAGGACATTTTAGAAGCTATTGTACTTATGTGGGTCTAAGAGCACTTCAGCAAAGTGGACTGGACACTTTCATTAAGCTCCATACCAATTCATATGTCCAAAAAGACAGGAGGGGTGTAAGGCGCATTGTTTTTACGTGTTATCATCTGCAGAGTGGACGCTCTACTCGATAGACCTCAATCCCATTTATTACACTGTATGGTCTATTTTAGAGTAAAAGGTCTACTCTAAACTACACAAAAGTTTGGACTCTCTAAACCAGTTGCTTTAGAGGGAATAGAATTGATCAAACGTAAGAGACTTGCGGCATTTGGCTGAAAATGTCAATAAGCAGTTGAACTTCTGCAACACTGCAAAAGGCGGCCAGTTTGAAACCCATGAAATTTATTAATTGCTAAAGGTCTACTAATATTATTATTATTTGTGGTTTGTTAATTTCTTTATTTTTAATAAAATGACATGAAAAATTGCTTGTCCGTTTTTTTTTTTTTTTTTTTTGTCACATACTGTAAAAAAAAACTGGACGATTACAACATGGAGCAAAAAATGCATTGAAAGATCATTTATAGCCATTTCAACTCCAGTACCTTGTGGAATATTCTTTAGACTTTATTACAGTATGTAATATCAGGTACAGATTACAATAACTTCAGGCATTAGGACACATAACGTACTTACAGTTTGCGAGAGTAAGACACCTTGTTCACTCCTTTCGATCTGCTCGTATTACAAAAATCACTTTGGACACATATCTCCGGTTACATCGAGTTTGATTGGCCATGAATTTCAGTTATTCCAATTTCCATCGACATTTTCCGTCGAAATGCCACAAAAAACGAGCTCACATGACTTCCTTTTATTCCAATTTTAATGTCATTTTCCCATTATTGGAAATTTTAATGCGATTCAATAGTTTACTCTCTAAATATCTCCACCAGTGGCCAAATTGAAACCAGATTTAAAAAAAAAAAAAATCGCCAAATTTGTCACCAAGTTGGCGACAAAACGTGGCGATCAAAAGACTGGCGATATATCGCCCCAAGTGTCAAGCCAAATTATACAACCACTTGAGTTTGCATCGAAATTAACAAAGATTTCCCCCAAAAAAGGGGTAAAGTAAACCTTTAGAAACACCCGAATGCAACCAAAAGGGGAGGTGCACAACTAGACCCCACTAGGAGTGTACGTACCAAATTTCAACTTTCTAGGACATACCGTTCTTGAGTAATGCGACATACATACGCACATAACTACATACGGACGTCACGAGAAAAGTCGTTGTAATTAACTCGGGAGATGTCAAAACGGATATTTCGGGTGTTTATACGTTCTTAGGTACCTATCCGCATGTGGTCGGGTTGAAAAAAAAAACTCAACATTAATTCGGGGGTGAGCAAAATGGAAATTACGGCCGAATTTTGAGTGAAATTTTTTTTTTGCGACAATACTTCATTTTTTTGTAAAATGAAGTAAAATTGGCAAATAGCTTTTTGATAGATTTACTGTTTTTCTGCTATTCGATATTGAGATACTTATGTACATGTATGCACGTGCATTTACACATACGCAAATACAGATTTCGCGAAAAATGTTATTATGGAACTTAGTAAGATATGGTTTACTCAGAGTTGATCAAAATAAATATATCGGAATCCAATGTATAGTGTGCACATACCGATATTTCAAAGACGAAAAAAAAAAAAAAAACTAGTCAGATTGCATTAACATTGATATTTTTTATAGAAAATATATTCTTTACTTTGAACAAGAAAGAATGCTTTACTTTGGACAAGACTTAAAATAATTACACACATACTTCATTATTTATATTCGAGCATTATGAAAACCCTGCAGCAGAATTCTCTTCACCAATCTGCGACGCAGATAAAAATGCAAAATTAGTCTGCTTGAAAATTCGAGATGAGATTAATCGTAAAATCTATATACATATTTTTATCTTAATACTTAAAAATAAAAGGCAAATCTGAAAAAGTGCAATTGGATTACACCTGTGGGTTACATCCAAGAAAATATGGTAAGAGCCTCCGTTCACCAAATTTAAAGATTTTCTTTCTTAAAAAAGTTGAGGTTTTTTTTTTGAGCAATCACGATTGCTTATTGCTTTTACTTAACTGTTTTTGGCGTTCCTATGATTTCATTTTCTCTCCAGCATCCTCTGCCGCATCACCGTCGACCGGCTCCCCACGATGCTGCTCCTATAGCGAAAGTCGTCTCGAGGTTGCGTCCATATCCTACACACACACGCATACATACACACACATATATACATACACTTACACACACACAAACACATAAACACACACGCATACATATAGACACCTACACATACACACACACAAACACATAAACACACACGCATACATATAGACACCTACACATACACACACACAAACACATAAACACACACGCATACATATAGACACCTACACATACACACACACAAACACATAAACACACACGCATACATATAGACACCTACACATACACACACACAAACACATAAACACACACGCATACATATAGACACCTACACATACACACACACAAACACATACACACACATGCATACAGACACACCCACAGATACCCCCCACACACACAAACACACAACTACCCATACACTAATGCCTGGACACAAACACACATGCCAACATACACACACTCGTGATTGCGAAAAACATAATTTGAATTTTAGATGTCAAAATTCAAATTATTATTTTTTACCTCTCCTTCAAATAAGAAATAATCTACAGAATTTCTCAAGAACCTGTGACGAAAATTACAGCGTCGTACTGTTTCTATTACCCGGATCAGTACACTGATAAATGACATTAATTTTATTTTTAAAGACCTAAATATTCTGCATTTAGTTTTCATGAAACGTTATCCTTAAATGGCAAAGATAATGCAATTCACGTTGCTAATACACAAACTCTTCATGAATCCCTAAGACGAAAATCTCTATCTATAATGAAGCTAGTCTGGCACGCACCAAATAGAAAAATAGATTTAAGTAATAAGCGAATTCTGATATTTTAAACATATCTCTAGAATCGCCGGTAACAAGGCCCTAAAGGCTTTGAAAAGGAAAAAAAATGAGAAACAGCTTACAACGTTGTTGGACGAAAGCCCAAAGAATTTGCCACTAAATCTCCCCTTTTCGCATTAATCAACACACAGGAGAGTAAGGAATACTTTTTTTTTAAAACTTTTTATCTTCAAATTTCTACAGGAAATGGGATCAACCTTTTCAACTCCTAGTTAGTTATATATAGCTCCCGAAAAAAAAAATTGCGTATATCTAGGTTTCCTATCAAAATCTAATTTATCTTGGGTACTGACATGTAGAATTAAAGACTTAGTTACCAGCCGAGAGGCTATCAAGTTTAAAATTGAGTTAAAATCTTTCTTTTCAGAAAATACTCAATGAAGCAATTATTTTTAATTGTAAAAGTTTTCGTTTAAAACATTTATAGTTCGCAGATCAATAAATCGTCTTTTGTACTGAATATGAATGCCTTAAAAGATGTGCCTTTGTCAATAAAGTTTTCTTTAGTTTGTTCATTCGTTTCTTATTTAATGTAACTATAGTATGGATCGTTGTAATTAAAAAATGGTAATAAGTACAGTTTCGTTAAATTTATTACATATGAAAAGTGTTAAACTGTTATATAATGACTTTGTTCACAGTATAAGTTTTATTTTTGAGCCTGAGACAAATTTCGGTTTCCTTAATATTTATCAAAAAAGATTGATATTCTAAAATATTCTAAAAATTAATTTTATAAACTGTCCAATTTTTCAAACAAGGCGTGGTCTTTATGACGTCACAAATGATGCAATTTGGCGAATCTTTCTACTACGTTCCACGTTATGATAATCAAGCAGGAGATTAAAATTGCGCTCTACGCTTGCTATCAACCATATCGTTGCCAATACACGTGAGTAAAGATGCGAATTAAATAATTTGTTCTCTGAATGGCAACATTGAATGGTATTTCATCTTTTGTGATGTCACACGACAGAAGTGTAAACAATAAAAGCGCACCGATTTAAGTAATTTTTTAAAAATATTACACTTAAATAAATAACTTAAAAAATGGTCAGATCCTATGTTTTAAGCACGCGGAAATCATTAGTTGAATAAAATTAATCTTCAAAACGTTTTCTTTTTTTAATTCATTAACTTATTTATGTTTGCTGCCATTGTAACGTCTTGTTTGCCTTTTAGTTCCTTTGTTTGTTTCGTTATGATTTGTTTCCGTTTAATACATGATTATAAGTTAACACTTTTTTTTTCTTGCCTGTTTTGCAAGTTAAAATAACATTACAACTTTAAAATAAGGGATTATCTTACACAAAATTTAACAGTGTGCATATTACAAGCAATGGCCCTTTAAACTACATAGTTGGTCTAAACTGTGTTAAAAATTTGCTACAAAGTCCCAGAAAAAAAATATACTATTTCTATTTAACCTATTGTGTTAAAAACATACGTAATAATTTATAATACGTAATAACATTAAATAAATAAGACAATGCAGACTATTGAAATTTTTTAATGCTTATTTCACGATTTGTGATAAAATTTAAACTTAAAAATAACTTTAAAGTAATGAACGCCACATCGTCCTTCGATCGTTTGGATTGAAAGTAACACGAGACGAATTCAATTTTTCCACCTGGCAACAAGACTATTACAGAGAATTCGATTTTCTTTCATAAGTTAGAAACTTGGCCATCGGAAATTGATAGAAAGAAAGATAAAAAAGAAAGGAAAATTGGAATTCGATAAACAAATAGGATAGTACTTCTTTTTATACTTCGACAGCACATCTGACTCCTTCCCATTGCAGAAAAAAAGTAAAGTAAAATATTTTACTAACAATAATAGTTAAGCGTTGCCAAAAGTATTTCTTAAACAATTAGATTAAGAGTCTAAATTTAATTATTATGGTACCTAATATATATATTTTTTCTTCATTCAGTAAAATAGTTTTAAAGAAGAATGTAGTTCCCCGCAATTCATGTTCAAGAACTTTGGCAACTATTGTTGTTTTTTAGTGTGGCAAGAATAGAACTAGTCTAAACAATGTAAAAAAAAAAACAAACACAAACTGTCAATATAAAGAATTAATGTTTTACTTTTACATTTCATGCTTTATTTATGTTAGTTTTTCAGTTTTCTCATACTTAGCCTAATTTTTGATAATTTTTCATGTATTGAACATAATAGTTTAGTTTAAAGGTAACTCGTGTCTAACAATTTTATTTTGTTTCTAAAAAAATGTAATCCACGTCCTATAAGAGTTATTTTATTCAGAAATTTAGACAATTTCAAAAGACGTATAATTTTGGCTGACGTACATATCTTTTAAGGGAATTATATTTGGTAATTATGCTCAGATTATTTACTGAGGCTGTAAAGTTCTGTTGATAGCGAAGAAAGACATGCAAATGGCATTTTGGACTAACTAGAATCTGTATATACCATGTCCAGCTTCGTCATAATTTCATGTCTTATATACTATTGTTTATCCTCTTTTATTAAAAGAGAATTTTTCAAAGCATTTTATGGTCATATTCATAATTCGTGCTGTGAATGGTTTCTTCTAATGTGATAAATTTTAATGTAACATACAGGCATTGTGTCTCAAATTCCTCTGAGTCAATCAATGAAAGAGAAATTCAATAAAATTGTTGAAAATAAAAAATATATATTTTATAAATAAATGCACATTAAATTTCTTATTATTAAATTATTGAGGCTATTTCAGGTTCTCTGGAGAATAAAAAAGACCCTTTAGGGTTTGAAATTTTTTGGTAATGGCTCTTTGAGTTGGCCATTTACAACTTCAATCATTTTCACCTTTTATTGTTTCACACTTTTGAGTAATAACCAGGTATATCTTATGTTTACATTTCTTTTTTTCATTTTATAATTTTAAAAATGGTATATTTTTCGAATTTCTGACTGCTTTGATTCCTTTTTATGAACGTAAATGCATTGAAGGGTATATTTTAAAGCCTCCCGAACTTACGAATGAGGAAAATTATTATAATTATTATTGTTTACTATAAGAAATATTATAATTATTATTGTTAAATATGAAAAGTATTATAATTATTATTGTTTTACTTTACTTTTAACTTTTTTTTTTCAAAAAATGCTACGCAACTTGCTCGTATTTTGTTTAACATTTTATTTCTTAAATTTTATTTGTTGCCTCTTTTTTATTTCAAATTGTATCAAATTTGTTACAAAAACCTGCTTAGAGAGGAATGATTTTTTTTTTCATAATTTTTAAATTTTACTTCGCTTCTAATTTAAGATTTTTTTTTATAAATAAAACAAAGGACTCGTGAAATTTGATTTTTTTTCGAATCTTACTCAGCGCAACAATAAATTGGAGTGACTATCACCCAATGTTTCACGCTCCCCTCCCTCCTCCCCTCCCGCCTTCAATGCGAAAATTTGCTAAGGCAACTACATTTTTACGGGCCATGCACACTTCAGGAAATCGTTAAATGATGAAACAGTTGTGGTGAAAACACAGCAAACTTATTTACAAATTTGTACAAGAGAGTTGTGTACGATGGGGTCGTTTCCAAAATTTTAAAAGTATTTTTTTTTTTCTGAAAAAGCATGCTTAAAAACATAGGATTAAAAAAAATATTTAAATCGGAGCGCTTTCATTGTTTACATTTCTTGCCGATGACATCACAAATGATGAAATGCCATTCTGTGTTACCATTCACTGAGCAAAATATTTAATTCGCATTTTTACTCACGTGTATTGGCAACGATATGGTTGATAGCAAGCGCAGAGCGCAATTTTAATTTGCTGCTTCAATATCATAACGTGGAAAACGTAGTAGAAAGATGCGGCAAAGTGCATCATTTGTAACGCCATCAAGACCACGCCTAGTTTGAAAAATCGGACATTTTAAAAAATTAATTTAAAAAAAATGTTGGTAAAATGAAAGTATTTTCTGGGTCCATGTTACTTATTTTGCTCATTCTATCCATTTCAATGACTAAAAGAAGTACTTTTGACTGAAAGAAACCACCCCATTAATAAAATACTTACAGCAGTTCAGCAAATATCATAGGTCACAGTAATCACTAAGGTAAAATTTTTATATCGTAATACGATAAGATTAAGATACATATCAAACCGCCAACAGGTAACAGAGCTAAGCACATTTACGGCCGAGTTAAAAGCTAGACTACCTCCAATTTCAGCAGCTGCAATTTGTATACCTGCATAAGATTTATCAGCACGTTTCCAGTACAATCTAGCATTTTCTATCCAAAAACATTCTACTAAAGCCTATAGGTTACAGAGGTTATTCATTTATTGTCGAGTTTGAAATACACTTTAGATGTTATGTTCGAAATCTCGCCACTTTTGGCGACCTTTGGCGCCAAAAATGATGATGGCTAGAATGGACAAAAATGATGCCACAACTTAGCGATATCTCATAAAATTATCTCTAAAGCCTTTGACGCTATTTTAAATAGTGTTTAGCAAGCAAAGTCAACATACAGGTAAATTTTCATACACTTGGGTACATTCGAGTGAAAATTAATGAAATTTAGCAAAGGACATGAAAAGAAATGAAGCAAATAAAAAAAAAATGACTGTTTACTAAATTTGTAACAATACATGTTCGTATGCATTTTGAATTTTTACTGCCTTTTACAAAAAAAGTAAGTATTGTATTCGCGGAAAAAAATGTCGTTCAAAAATTGACCTTCATTTCCATTTTGCTCAACCCCGAATGAATATAGAGTTTTTTTTTTTTTTCGACCCGACCACACGTTCAGTGCATACATACTTAAGAACGTATAGAGGCCTGAATTATCTATTTTAACGATTCCAGAGTTAATTACAACGAGTTTTCGCGTGACGTCTGTACGTACGTGTGTATGTGTGTATGTACGTATGTGTGTATGTATGTCGCATACCTGAAGAACGGTATGTTCTAGAAAGTTGAAATTTGGTACGCAGAGTCCTAGTCGGGTCTAGTTGTGCACCTCCCCTTTTGGTTGCATTCGTGTGTTTCTAAAAGGGTCTTTTCCACATTTTTTGGGGGGAAATCATTGTTTATTTCGATGCAAACTCAAGTGGTGTTATAATTTGGCGGACACTTAGTAATATATCACCAGTCCTTTGGTCGCCAAGTTTTATCGCCAACTTGGTGACAAATTTAAAGATTTTTTTTAACTGGTTTCTATTTGGCCACTGTTGGTGATATTTAGAGAGTTAGCAATTGAATCACATTAAAATTGCTAATAATGTTGAAATAACATTAAATTGGTGTAAAAGGAAGCCATGTGATGCACACATCAGCTAGTTTTTTCTCGGAAAATTGGTTCTAAGGGCAACAAAATATTAAAAGTTTATTCTTTAATTAGTTGTCTTCTAAAATATGCAATATCTAAGAATGCATATCAAAGTACAGGTAGTTCCGTATTGCCTGCTGAGGTAAAATTATTATTTTGTACTCCTGTGGCACATAACTGAATCATTTACAAAAGAAAATTGATATGAAAAGTCTTTTAGTCTCCACGCGAGAAAACTTTTGTCGATATTATACATTAAGAAGAACACGAACAGACTGGTGACATCACAGACATTTGACTTGAAACTCATTTGAAACTGATATATAAAAAGTTTTTTTCAATTTACTTTTCCTTTCATTAACCCAGATCGATACGTTCCAAGATAGAACGAAAATTCCTGAAAATCAAGCGATCGTTACGTTCTATTTCCAATGTCCACGGTGTTAGTTAATTTTCTTTAACAAGTACTTTTTCTTAAATACGTGTTCCAAAATGATCGATAGTTTCCTCCAACATCTCCATCAGAGAACATGAACTTAAGGTTTCTTTCCGCAAATTATTGATCGTAAAGAATGAGATTTCGGATATAAAACATCTGTACGGAATTCGTTACCAAGATGACTTAGCAAATCGGAAAAACTGAACAAGCAGAGAAAGTGAGCATGGAAAAATAAACAAGTGGGAATATTTACAGGGATGCGGAAATGGTTTTTAAAAGCTGAGAAAACTGTAAAAACAGTCAAATAAGTTTTTAATTTAAAATGTTAAGAAAGTATGCTTCATTAAATGCTCAAGAAAAGAAATTGAAAGGATATAAATTGCTTAGAAATAGTTCATTGTTTCAGAAAATGCTTTTAATACCTTTTAAATAGGAAATATTTCTTTAAATTTATTCTTTAAAAACACACATACACAATTTTTACAGATTTTCCGGATGGAAAACTTTTTCTCAGATGTTTGGATTTCGGCAATAGTGAAAATTTAATTAAGTAGTCAAAGCAAACAATTTCTTAGAGATAGGTTAATCTTGTAAACTAACTAGTTTTCAGAAGATGATTACATATATATTCGAAAAATTTAAATGGCTTCCACACATTTTTTTGAGGACTAGTATTTAGGCTCAATTTTCTTCGCTATTTCGGAAAATCAAGTTTGTTCAATGGTTCTCAGAATTCAAGAGTGATCATCCTTTGAGATAAAAATTGTTCCTACATTAAATATTTTATGCACACAAATCTTCCAAAATTAGTTAATATTGAAGAATATTTGCAAATCGCTTAAGCTTTAAAACATCCATTTTTTATTTTATTGACGGAAAATTTTTAAACACAGTTACTATACTTAATTATTTCTCAAGTTTTTATTCTTTAATATTTTGTCTGATACTGCCGTGTGGGAAGGTATAGAGCAAAATCTGCTGAAATGAGATTTTGAGATAGTTGAAGTAACGCGTTTCGAATTCCATACTAACAATAGAGAAATGTAGGACTTTGAGGCTTTTTTCATGCTTTATTTTCCGTGGTAAAAAACCAACAAGCTTGGTAAAATAACGCGTAAGTACCATAGATGCAAAAGAACCAAAAAAGAAAAATGAAAAAAAAAATGCAGATGCTACCCTTTACTTTCCCAGGGCAGTACGAGTCTAAACTTGCAATTTAGGTCTTTGCTTAATGATGAGTATGAAATATTAGTGTTGTAACTTGATGTTATGATTATTTGCCCATTACCCTGTAATCCACTTATTCTCCGAATATTGGGTTTCTGCAAAAAGTGAACATGAGTTTCAGGTGTCGATTGAATAGTAAGGCCCTGGAAAAAAAAACTCTTTAATAATGACTATGTTTAAGGTCTCAATAGAATTGCACTGAAAAAAAATATCTGAAAGCTTCAAGAGCAGAATATAATGTTTTATGTTTGAATATTACATTTTTTGCGAATTCGTAGAAAATTAAATTCTAAATAATCATTGAAACATTGACTACCACGAAAATCAAAACATAGACAGTACGACCACGTTTTTGAGAGAAAAATTGGTTGACGGCCAGTTAAGGTGATTTTATCTGAATGAGTCCAATAGGGAACGAGCTGATGTGTGCATCACATGACTTCCTTTTACTTCCAATTTAATGTCATTTCCCCATTACTGGCAATTTTAATGTGATTCAATAGTTTACTGTCTAAATATCAGCAACAGTAGCCAAATTGAAACAAATTTTTAAAAAATCGCCAAATTTTTCGCCAAGTTGGCGACAAAACTTGGCGACCAAAAGACGCGGTATATTGCCAAGTGTCCGCCAAGTTATAACACCACTTGAGTTTACATCAAAATTAACAATGATTTCCCTTCAAAAAGGGGCAAAAGACCCCTTAAAAAACACCCGAATGCAACCAAAAAGGGAGGTGCACAACTAAACCTCACTACGAGTTTACGCACCAAATTTCAACTTTCTAGGACTTACCGTTCTTGAGTTATGGAGTTACGCGACATGCATACAAACATACGCACATACATACATACGTACATACATACGTCACGAGAAAATTCGTTGTAATTAACTCGGGAATCATCATTATGGATATTTCGCGTGTCTATACTTTCTTAGGCACTTATCCACGTGTGGTCGAGTTGAAAAAAAAAACTCAGTATTCATTCGGGGGTGAGTAAAATGAAAATTAAGGTCGATTTTTGAGTAAAATTTTTTTCACGCATACAATACTTCCTTTTTTGTAAAAGGAAGTAAACAAGAAAAATAGAGATTAATTTTAATGCACTTGTTACGTTCAGTTCAATGTAACTCTGCTTAACTAGAGGTCTGACGCACATCTGTAACGGCAAATTGGCATCCATGCCAGCTAATAAATGCATCCGTTCCCTCCTCTCTCTCTTGACAATGGTCGAACAGTATGAATATAAGATATTTAAATTATGCAAAAATCTTTTGATGCTTTAACATTAGAGAACTCAACTTCCACTACAGTTCACTGAAATTCAGTCTTTTATTTTTTAATGTTCTGGCCATTGATTGCGTCATTGGATTGACCGTTGATTTTAACTTATTAAAATGTATATTTTTTTACGACGGTACTGTTGTTTGTAACCGTACGGCCAAACCTGCAACACGTACAAATATTTACATTTAAAATAGAAGAAAAGATTTTAGGAAGTTTATACTACATAGAATGATTTATAATAGTTTTTCTTGTTCAAATTATATGAATTGCAAATTTATGCGAAAAAATTCCTTACTCATGCATATATTTTTAGCAAAAAACGAAGCAGCTGTTTCATGCAGAATATATGACATCGATTTTTAACTGAACCGCAGGTATCCGTTACGTGTTGAGCACATTGTTCAAATTAAATGTATGAATAATCAACTTTTATTAAATTTGGCTATCAATGATGTAATTCTTCCAATGTGTATGACAAATTTTATTTGGTATTACAGAAGGTACATATCAATACATATCGCTTTGTTAAACATGCAAGAGAACAATCAAGCTTTTGTTTTTTTTTTTTTTTGATGTACTTAATTACTCTAGATTTGTTCAAAGACAGAACTATTGTCTTAACGTACTGAAAACTGATATCAGAATGGTTTTTCGTTTTTTATTGTACATAGTCACATTCCAACAAATTACAACGCACGTAACTCTGTGTGATAAATTAACAATATTTTACTTCCAAACGTTTAATATTCTAAAAAATAATGGCACATTATTTAAGCAAATACATAATTTATACGCGAGATTTGTTTTTTTGAAAAATAATATTGAAAAAAAAAGTTAGATGCGTTGATAGATTTTTTTTATACACCTTCCACGTGATTTTCAGTGCACGTTTCGAAACTGAAAAGCCGTATTTAACGCTAGAACAAACTTTTAAAATGACTGCATGCTTTGAGAAAATTCGAACTACTCCTAATTTCCGCACTAGATAAACGTAACTATTCATCCGCAATTTCTTCTAAATCGCAAGCCACGCGAAAATTATAACATGATATAAAATCTTAACCATTTGATGCCTTGAAGGTATATCTTTTCGAAGGAAATCAAAGACTTGAGATTTCAGAGTTGTCGACTTGGTTGATAAGAGAAGAGTTGAATGGTGATTGCACTGTAAAATCATGCAGTTGAAGTTTCTATCTGAATAAATATTTTCCAAAATTACATTTTCCCCGTAAGCTGTTTATTTGACATTTTTCTTAAAATGTATTTCTTTAAAACTGTCTTATTTAAAAAAAAATGTACATGTAGTTTAATAGAAATGTACCTGCAGTAAAAAAATAAGCAAAAAAATGAAAGATAAAAAAAAAACTGATAACTGAACAAAAACGTGTGGAAATTGAAATAATGTCAATATTGAAAAATGTTTTAGCATGAAAATCTTCACCGCAATGTATTGGAACTATTTTGTTGAAGTTAAAGGAGTATGGGAGCAGGAAAGAAAAACTGAATATTTTTAAATAAAAGTTTCTTTTTTTTTTTTTTTTTTTGAGTAAAAGAAGTGGGAATTTTTTTAAACGTATTTGTAAATGTAGTCTAGGCACATTATTTTATTTTAAAAAAAGGTACCTTTTTAAAAAAAAAAAAAAGAGAAACTATTTGTAATACAGTAAACGCCTTATTATCCGCGAGAAGATTATCCACGAGTCATTTAACCACTAGCAACATGCATTTTCGCAGAAACGCAAATACCAATAGCTTCTTTTTACTCTTTTTTTTTGGTCGAAAAATTGTAAATAAACTCAGTTTTTTTTTAATTTTATTTTTTAAATATGCGTTCTTCATCTTACATACACTTGTTTTTTATTGATGCTCAGTTCTGTTGTGTAAAAATACAAAACATTTCTATTGTACTGTATATTGTTTCACTGATAGAAGAAAGTATTACACGGTTTATTCACGATATTGATTATTAGCGGCACTTGTGCCACCCAATTCCGCGGATAATCTGGAGTTTACGGTAAACATAAAATGTCCCTTTTAAAATTTTCCTGGCAGGAAATATCCTTATTGTCCTCTTTTTTTTTTCTTTGTGGAATCCGTAAGGTGAGATGAAAAGGTCTTTTGGTAGTTGTTGCGAAATTTCTTTTGTGGTGCGAATTTAGGCATGCAATAAAAGCTCCAACGCTTTATAATTCGCATCAAGAATATAATAATTCAGGGCCGTAACCAGACTTTTGTTTCGGAGGGGGGTTTACCAAACACATTTTTAAAACACTAATATGGGCTATAATTTGGTTTCATGTGTATTCTCTTGATTTTTGTTACAATAGATTATGATATAGGAGGGATGTTTTTACGAAACGCCATAAGTAGTGGGAAAATGGGGGTTCTGGGCCTGGAGGCGGTGGCGGTGGTAACACCGCCTCCCACTCCCCCTCTGACCTTGGGTTGATCCCCCTCTGACCTTGGGTTGATCTTCCTCCTGATAGCCGCCTCCCAGGGCCGCCGCGAGAACCCGTAGAAGGTAACGAGGTTTTTTGGCGCGTTTTTGAATATTTCCCCGCGTTTTTTTTTATTTATTTACAAACATACTGGACTTTGTCGTTTTTTCTTCTAACCTTATACGAAGGTTTTCGCATGACCACGTTTTCGCACGACCGCGTTTTCGCGCGCCCGTGTTTTTGTACTTTGTCGTTTTTTACTGTTAGGGAATGGCAACACCAAAGTTTTTAGTTTTCGGGTGGCAACACTTGTTGCTATGGTAACCAATGTTTTTACTTTTAAGAACGTTCGTGGCGCCATCTATTGAGAGGTTGATTTTTATTTCCGGACTTAGAATATTTCTGCGAATTTAGTTATTTTTATTTTTACAGAATGTCGCGACCGGGAATCGAACACGCGTCCACCAAAAAGCATTGACGCTTTAATTGACTCGCGCATGCCAATTAAGCCACCAATGCTTTCGATCTAGAGGAAGTTAAAATGAAACTCAATATAATTTTTTTTTCTCATGCTGAAATGGAAGATTACTCAAAAACAATTTATCTGAAAAAATCCTAACAGTGCTTTCATCTAAAATAAAAATAATAATCATATCAAAAAATTTTTTTTCTAATTTTCTGCTATCAAAGAAAACATTTGTATGTTTCTGTTTTTTTTTTTAGTATATGTTAGAGTTTGATAATTTTCTCGCTTGTTTTACCTTTATCCTTTTTTTTCCCTGATATTTTTAAACTTAGAAATTTTTCACAAGTAGTGACAGGAATCGAACTTTCAAATTTTTCGAAACGTTATCATGTCTTCAATTTTTGCAATCATGTCAAACTTGCAATCAATTTACTCGTAGTAGTAATTAACACTTATCATTAACAAATTTTCACGGATTTTAAAAAATCAACTTAATTAATTTTTTCCAGTAAGCAAATTTCGCACTCAAGTTACATTCCAACACTGCATATACGTTTCAAGAGTTTCATTGAATTTATCACATTCAATTTAATTAACTCTAATAATTACTTTTTCATTAATACTTAACTTAATCATTTTATCATACATTTATTCCAGTTACAAAATTATGCTTAAAAGTTATTTATTTTTCTTAGCACAAGAGATTTTAACATGTTCCTACTAAAATGCTTTTCACTCTAGTTTGAGTTTACTAAAATAGCAACTCATTTACGATTTAGATTCATTTAATCGTCTTTGATTCTTTTTCATTGTTATTATTTTACATTATCACATACGTTATTATTTTTATACATTTATTCATTTAATTTTCCAAAATTTACAATCAATTTACTTTTCGTATTATTTAACACTTATCACTATCAAATATTTTCATGAATTTTAAAAATTATCTTCTTAAATAATTTTTTACTGTAACCAAATTTCCCACTCAAGTTATATTTTATCACTACATATGCTTTTCATGAGTTTCATTTAATTTATCGCATTTCATTTAATGAACTCTAATAATTATTTTTTATCATCGATATTTAAGTTAATCATATTTTCCTTTCTTTATTTTTTTTTTCATGCAAACAATCTTGATGGAATAAAACAAAATTTTCAACTTTCATGAATTAAATCCCCTCTGACTATTTTATTTTACTTTACCATACTTTACTATTTTACTTACTGCGTTTTACTATTTATCATTCATTACAGCTTTTCCAAAATATTACTTTACAACCAACTAATTTCATTAACAGAATTTTCATTACAATTTATAAATTTCACTTTTATTTAATTATTTTTACCTACGGTAAAATAAAACACATCACATAAAAATGTTAAACATCAATGAAGAACCCAAGAAATGTTAAAATTATAAGTCGAGTATCAAAACTTCATGTCAGCAAATTTTAAAAATAGACTTACCGAAAAATAACTTCTACTGAAATTCATTTCAAAACTTGGAATCAATTTACTCTTAGCATTAATAAACACTTATCATTGAGAAATTTTCATGGATTTTCAAAATCAACTTATTTTAATTTTTTTCCAGTAAGCAAATTTCGCACCCAAGTTACATTTTATCACTACATATGCTTTTCAAGAGTTTTATTGAATTTATCACATTTTATTTAATTATTTTTTGATTTAATTATTTAATTATTTTTTAGTATTAAACTTAGTCATTTTATCGCTTAGTATTTAACTTAATCATTTTCTTGCTTGTTTTTACTTTATCGTTTTTTTTTTCCGTTATTTTTAAACTTAGAAATTTTTCACAATTAGTAACAGGAATCGAACACACAATTTTTTCGAAACATTATCAGGTCTACAATTTTCATCCAACTAATTTAATTTGAAAACTTGCAATCAATTTACTCTTAGTAGTAATTAACACTTATCATTAACAAATTTTCACGATTTTAAAAAAATCATCTTATTTAATTTTTTTCCAGTAAGCAAATTTCGCACTCAAGTTACATTTCATCACTTTATATGCTTTTCAAGAGTTTCATTTAATTTATCACATTTTATTTAATCAACTCTATTAATTATTTTTTGATTAGTATTTAACTTAGTCATTTTATCGCATAGTGTTTTACTTTATTATTATTTTTTTTCATACAAGCACTCTTGTTAGAATAAAACAAAATTTTCAACCTTCATGAATTAGAATCACTTTGACTATTTCATTTTCCCAATAATATTTTACTTTAACAACTAATTTCTTTAACAAAATCGATATCATTTATTTTAGTCTTTATCCTTTTCGAACGATACATTCAAATGGACAGCTATACGTTAAATTAAGAAACTTAATCTAAAATTTGACAAATTAAGTTATAGCTAAATACTGACTAAAATTAAGTACAAAAGACTAACCTTTTTGGGGTGAAATCCCTCAAGTACCAGCTATCGGGAAGTTATTTAAAAACAATGAATGAAATTGTAATAAGTGGATTGTTAATTATAACTCAATCTCACAAATTACAACTACACGCATGTTTTATTTGAAATCGCTGCATACGGCTGTTTGCCCATCGTCGATTTGCAGAAGGCATACCGTGAAATCGCAAATCAACGCGGCTGTTGAAAAAAACTACCGTAATCCTACAGCACTTCGCATCGTCCACACACACCGATTTGAATTGAGGAAATGACTTTATCAATATTTCTATCTACACTTTACCGATAACAGATAACAAACCCCACGTGCGAGTATGATTCACCCCTTAGCAAGCACGTCTTGTAAGTGATGTCACTGTTTCTGACCAATTAAAATTAGTTCACGTTTCTCAAATATCAAGCACATAGATCGACAATAGCCTGATGTCAGGTTTTCCAAACAAAATTTTAGATTTTAATTCGTAGTTTCGAATAATTTCTTTTTCATTTCAAACTTATAAAAAAAATTTCCAGCTTGTAAGAATATTTCTTTCAAAAACAGATATTTGATTCAGAACAGTATTTTTTCAAACTTGTAATATTTTTCTACTTAGAAAATGAAATCAAAAATTTTTGTTTTCTTTAATCATATAAAATGTTTTTAAGAAATAATTTCTCAAACTTGTAATATTTTTCCACTAATTAAAAAAAAATCAATTTTTTTTTCAATCATATAAAAATAAATTTTTAATCTTACAACAATAAATTTTTCCGCAAAAATATTTTTTTCAAATCAAAATAATAATAATAATAATATTTTTGTAACATATTATATTTTTTTTTCTTTTCAATCTTTTTTTTTTTTTTTTTGCAAAACTATTTTTTTTTTTTTTGCAAAACTATTTTTTTTTTCAAAAATTTTCAAACTTACAAAATAAAATTTTTTCAACTGAATTTTTAAACGAAATGATTTAATTAAATTTAAAACTCAATATCACTTTACTCTTAGTATTAATAACCAATAGTACTTAACCATTTACTCTTTGCACTCTAAGGGTTAATTAACACACACGCATTTCAAATAATAATAATAATGTTTAAGATACTTACAAATCATTCACTCAAGCTTTCAAATATCCATTTAGCATGTTATTGTTCATTCGTGTGAGGGAACTTGTAATAAAACTTTACTCATCAACCGAAATTATAAGCGAAAATATCACATTTTTAGCACTTAATATAATCCTACAATTAACAAATGGGTTTTAACTTTGAATTTAAGAAAAATAAAAACTATTACACACTTAGTAACATATCTATCGATGTATATTATTTCATGACAAATCACAAATAGGTGAGGATCTTTTATCGATCATGTGACCAACTAAGTTAAGAAAGAGCGTTCTTATCTCATATGAGAATTTATAAGTCTTTAATATTTCTCTTCAATGTAAGGGTATTGATACGTACGAGTTTGTGTATGTGAATATAACTGTGTATTGTTTTCAAACCATTGACATGTTTAAGCTTTACGGTTCTAATTTTGACTTTCCACTTAGCATTAGTCGAAGTCCTTCGCATGCATTAAACTATAGAAATATCAAAAAAATTATATTTTCATTCAGTCTTAATTACAAAACCATACAATAAGATGAAGACAACACCGATAGTATAAAGATTACTTACAAGAAAGTGCATATAAAAAATATATGTAAGAGTGATTTCAAAGTATAATCCATCAACCATATTCAACAACTCAATAAAAACACAAGTCTCTTTTAAAATGATAAACACAATTTTTTCACACACAGTAAAAGACAATTAAATAAACTTACATCTTTAAGTAAAACTCTTCAAAACTTTCAAGCATATTTTTAACATCGATTGCATCAAATAAATCAGACACATGACATTTTAAACATGGACTATCAACATTCAAAGTAACGAAGTCACGAGTGAAGTTTTCCATATTAACATTAAAAAGAGCCTGTTCGAAAAAAGTGTCGAACTTTCGACCCCTTGTTAATGATTCACATTCATGCACTCTCATGTAAAAAATGAATCCATTTTTACAATCCACACATTCTTTTTTAGAAAGGTAGTTTATGTTGCATATGAGCTCATCAAATAGTCACTTACGTAGAGAATCAGCCAGTTTACCAACTTCTTGTGATGTATATGTGCTGATTTTATCACATCGACAATCACAGGGATATTTTTTCTATATTTCCGAAAGGATGTACTCTTTTAGAGTATAAGTCATAAGTTTGTCTTTGACACTACGTGAGATACAAGGGGACGCGTAGCACAATTTGTCAATCTAGCTTTCCAAAAGTAGAACTCTATCAGGCATCAACTGGAACACTTCTCGTTTCAGTTTGAACAATCTTTGCACACTAACACAGATGTTACCATTCGCACTCGACTCTCCTTTTTTATAGCAAAAGCGAAATCACGGTCTTCGATTAATTTTTGATTTATATTTTTACGTAGGCTTGAAATAAGTGATCTCCACACATCTGGTTCTAAGGAAATACCATCCTTAGTTGGTCGAAGAATACCATCTTTCCCACACGTATATCTTCTAATATGCACGCGTGTACGTTTCCGAAAAGTATTCACCTAAAGTGAAAATACAATCACCCAAAGTGTATCATATCATCAGGCTGTGGAGAAGCCTCAGTGTTCATTTTCATGTTCGTTGCATCCCATCTATTCATCTTCAGGCTTCAAAGTTTCAGAATGATTTTCACCAGCGTTAGTCATTCTTAACTCTCATAGGATTAAGAGTCACAATACTAAAACAACTTCCTGTGAACTTAAAAAATAAATCAATCTAGGTTTTAACACTAGCGGGTGAAGAAAAATCCTATGAGAGTTAAGAATGACTAACGCTGGTGAAAATCATTCTGAAACTTTGAAGCCTGAAGATGAATAGATGGGATGCAACGAACATGAAAATGAACACTGAGGCTTCTCCACAGCCTGATGATATGATACACTTTGGGTGATTGTATTTTCACTTTAGGTGAATACTTTTCGGAAACGTACACGCGTGCATATTAGAAGATATACGTGTGGGAAAGATGGTATTCTTCGACCAACTAAGGATGGTATTTCCTTAGAACCAGATGTGTGGAGATCACTTATTTCAAGCCTACGTAAAAATATAAATCAAAAATTAATCGAAGACCGTGATTTCGCTTTTGTTATAAAAAAGGAGAGTCGAGTGCGAATGGTAACATCTGTGTTAGTGTGCAAAGATTGTTCAAACTGAAACGAGAAGTGTTCCAGTTGATGCCTGATAGAGTTCTACTTTTGGAAAGCTAGATTGACAAATTGTGCTACGCGTCCCCTTGTATCTCACGTAGTGTCAAAGACAAACTTATGACTTATACTCTAAAAGAGTACATCCTTTCGGAAATATAGAAAAAATATCCCTGTGATTGTCGATGTGATAAAATCAGCACATATACATCACAAGAAGTTGGTAAACTGGCTGATTCTCTACGTAAGTGACTATTTGATGAGCTCATATGCAACATAAACTACCTTTCTAAAAAAGAATGTGTGGATTGTAAAAATGGATTCATTTTTTACATGAGAGTGCATGAATGTGAATCATTAACAAGGGGTCGAAAGTTCGACACTTTTTTCGAACAGGCTCTTTTTAATGTTAATTGGGAAAACTTCACTCGTGACTTCGTTACTTTGAATGTTGATAGTCCATGTTTAAAATGTCATGTGTCTGATTTATTTGATGCAATCGATGTTAAAAATATGCTTGAAAGTTTTGAAGAGTTTTACTTAAAGATGTAAGTTTATTTAATTGTCTTTTACTGTGTGTGAAAAAATTGTGTTTATCATTTTAAAAGAGACTTGTGTTTTTATTGAGTTGTTGAATATGGTTGATGGATTATACTTTGAAATCACTCTTACATATATTTTTTATATGCACTTTCTTGTAAGTAATCTTTATACTATCGGTGTTGTCTTCATCTTATTGTATGGTTTTGTAATTAAGACTGAATGAAAATATAATTTTTTTGATATTTCTATAGTTTAATGCATGCGAAGGACTTCGACTAATGCTAAGTGGAAAGTCAAAATTAGAACCGTAAAGCTTAAACATGTCAATGGTTTGAAAACAATACACAGTTATATTCACATACACAAACTCGTACGTATCAATACCCTTACATTAAAGAGAAATATTAAAGACTTATAAATTCTCATATGAGATAAGAACGCTCTTTCTTAACTTAGTTGGTCACATGATCGATAAAAGATCCTCACCTATTTGTGATTTGTCATGAAATAATATACATCGATAGATATGTTACTAAGTGTGTAATAGTTTTTATTTTTCTTAAATTCAAAGTTAAAACCCATTTGTTAATTGTAGGATTATATTAAGTGCTAAAAATGTGATATTTTCGCTTATAATTTCGGTTGATGAGTAAAGTTTTATTACAAGTTCCCTCACACGAATGAACAATAACATGCTAAATGGATATTTGAAAGCTTGAGTGAATGATTTGTAAGTATCTTAAACATTATTATTATTATTTGTAATGCGTGTGTGTTAATTAACCCTTAGAGTGCAAAGAGTAAATGGTTAAGTACTATTGGTTATTAATACTAAGAGTAAAGTGATATTGAGTTTTAAATTTAATTAAATCATTTCGTTTGAAAATTCAGTTGAAAAAATTTTATTTTGTAAGTTTGAAAATTTTTGAAAAAAAAAAAATAGTTTTGCAAAAAAAAAAAAAAGATTGAAAAGAAAAAAAATATAATATGTTACAAAAATATTATTATTATTATTATTTTGATTTGAAAAAAATATTTTTGCGGAAAAATTTATTGTTGTAAGATTAAAAATTTATTTTTATTATGATTGAAAAAAAAATTGATTTTTTTTAATTAGTGGAAAAATATTACAAGTTTGAGAAATTATTTCTTAAAAACATTTTATATGATTAAAGAAAACAAAAATTTTTGATTTCATTTTCTAAGTAGAAAAATATTACAAGTTTGAAAAAATACTGTTCTGAATCAAATATCTGTTTTTGAAAGAAATATTCTTACAAGCTGGAAATTTTTTTTATAAGTTTGAAATGAAAAAGAAATTAATTCGAAACTACGAATTAAAATCTAAAATTTTGTTTGGAAAACCTGACATCAGGCTATTGTCGATCTATGAGCTTGATATTTCAGAAACGTGAACTAATTTTAATTGGTCAGAAACAGTGACATCACTTACAAGACGTGCTTGCTAAGGGGTGAATCATACTCGCACGTGGGGTTTGTTATCTGTTATCGGTAAAGGGTAGATAGAAATATTGATAAAGTCATTTCCTCAATTCAAATCGGTGTGTGTGGACGATGCGAAGTGCTGTAGGATTACGGTAGTTTTTTTCAACAGCCGCGTTGATTTGCGATTTCACGGTATGCCTTCTGCAAATCGACGATGGGCAAACAGCCGTATGCAGCGATTTCAAATAAAACATGCGTGTAGTTGTAATTTGTGAGATTGAGTTATAATTAACAATCCACTTATTACAATTTCATTCATTGTTTTTAAATAACTTCGCGATAGCTGGTACTTGAGGGATTTCACCCCAAAAAGGTTAGTCTTTTGTACTTAATTTTAGTCAGTATTTAGCTATAACTTAATTTGTCAAATTTTAGATTAAGTTTCTTAATTTAACGTATAGCTGTCCATTTGAATGTATCGTTCGAAAAGGATAAATACTAAAATAAATGATATCGATTTTGTTAAAGAAATTAGTTGTTAAAGTAAAATATTATTGGGAAAATGAAATAGTCAAAGTGATTCTAATTCATGAAGGTTGAAAATTTTGTTTTATTCTAACAAGAGTGCTTGTATGAAAAAAAATAATAATAAAGTAAAACACTATGCGATAAAATGACTAAGTTAAATACTAATCAAAAAATAATTAATAGAGTTGATTAAATAAAATGTGATAAATTAAATGAAACTCTTGAAAAGCATATAAAGTGATGAAATGTAACTTGAGTGCGAAATTTGCTTACTGGAAAAAAATTAAATAAGATGATTTTTTTAAAATCGTGAAAATTTGTTAATGATAAGTGTTAATTCCTACTAAGAGTAAATTGATAGCAAGTTTTTAAATTAAATTAGTTGGATGAAAATTGTAGACCTGATAATGTTTCGAAAAATTTGTGTGTTCGATTCCTGTTACTAATTGTGAAAAATTTCTAAGTTTAAAAATAACGGGAAAAAAAAACGATAAAGTAAAAACAAGCAAGAAAATGATTAAGTTAAATACTAAGCGATAAAATGACTAAGTTTAATACTAAAAAATAATTAAATAATTAAATCAAAAAATAATTAAATAAAATGTGATAAATTCAATAAAACTCTTGAAAAGCATATGTAGTGATAAAATGTAACTTGGGTGCGAAATTTGCTTACTGGAAAAAAATTAAAATAAGTTGATTTTGAAAATCCATGAAAATTTCTCAATGATAAGTGTTTATTAATGCTAAGAGTAAATTGATTCCAAGTTTTGAAATGAATTTCAGTAGAAGTTATTTTTCGGTAAGTCTATTTTTAAAATTTGCTGACATGAAGTTTTGATACTCGACTTATAATTTTAACATTTCTTGGGTTCTTCATTGATGTTTAACATTTTTATGTGATGTGTTTTGTTTTACCGTAGGTAAAAATAATTAAATAAAAGTGAAATTTATAAATTGTAATGAAAATTCTGTTAATGAAATTAGTTGGTTGTAAAGTAATATTTTGGAAAAGCTGTAATGAATGATAAATAGTAAAACGCAGTAAGTAAAATAGTAAAGTATGGTAAAGTAAAATAAAATAGTCAGAGGGGATTTAATTCATGAAAGTTGAAAATTTTGTTTTATTCCATCAAGATTGTTTGCATGAAAAAAAAAATAAAGAAAGGAAAATATGATTAACTTAAATATCGATGATAAAAAATAATTATTAGAGTTCATTAAATGAAATGCGATAAATTAAATGAAACTCATGAAAAGCATATGTAGTGATAAAATATAACTTGAGTGGGAAATTTGGTTACAGTAAAAAATTATTTAAGAAGATAATTTTTAAAATTCATGAAAATATTTGATAGTGATAAGTGTTAAATAATACGAAAAGTAAATTGATTGTAAATTTTGGAAAATTAAATGGATAAATGTATAAAAATAATAACGTATGTGATAATGTAAAATAATAACAATGAAAAAGAATCAAAGACGATTAAATGAATCTAAATCGTAAATGAGTTGCTATTTTAGTAAACTCAAACTAGAGTGAAAAGCATTTTAGTAGGAACATGTTAAAATCTCTTGTGCTAAGAAAAATAAATAACTTTTAAGCATAATTTTGTAACTGGAATAAATGTATGATAAAATGATTAAGTTAAGTATTAATGAAAAAGTAATTATTAGAGTTAATTAAATTGAATGTGATAAATTCAATGAAACTCTTGAAACGTATATGCAGTGTTGGAATGTAACTTGAGTGCGAAATTTGCTTACTGGAAAAAATTAATTAAGTTGATTTTTTAAAATCCGTGAAAATTTGTTAATGATAAGTGTTAATTACTACTACGAGTAAATTGATTGCAAGTTTGACATGATTGCAAAAATTGAAGACATGATAACGTTTCGAAAAATTTGAAGGTTCGATTCCTGTCACTACTTGTGAAAAATTTCTAAGTTTAAAAATATCAGGGAAAAAAAGGATAAAGGTAAAACAAGCGAGAAAATTATCAAACTCTAACATATACTAAAAAAAAAAAACAGAAACATACAAATGTTTTCTTTGATAGCAGAAAATTAGAAAAAAAATTTTTTGATATGATTATTATTTTTATTTTAGATGAAAGCACTGTTAGGATTTTTTCAGATAAATTGTTTTTGAGTAATCTTCCATTTCAGCATGAGAAAAAAAAATTATATTGAGTTTCATTTTAACTTCCTCTAGATCGAAAGCATTGGTGGCTTAATTGGCATGCGCGAGTCAATTAAAGCGTCAATGCTTTTTGGTGGACGCGTGTTCGATTCCCGGTCGCGACATTCTGTAAAAATAAAAATAACTAAATTCGCAGAAATATTCTAAGTCCGGAAATAAAAATCAACCTCTCAATAGATGGCGCCACGAACGTTCTTAAAAGTAAAAACATTGGTTACCATAGCAACAAGTGTTGCCACCCGAAAACTAAAAACTTTGGTGTTGCCATTCCCTAACAGTAAAAAACGACAAAGTACAAAAACACGGGTGCGCGAAAACGCGGTCGTGCGAAAACGTGGTCATGCGAAAACCTTCGTATAAGGTTAGAAGAAAAAACGACAAAGTCCAGTATGTTTGTAAATAAATAAAAAAAAACGCGGGGAAATATTCAAAAACGCGCCAAAATAACCTCGTTACCTTCTACGGGTTCTCGCGGCGGCCCTGGGAGGCGGCTATCAGGAGGAAGATCAACCCAAGGTCAGAGGGGGATCAACCCAAGGTCAGAGGGGGAGTTGGAGGCGGTGTTACCACCGCCACCGCCTCCTGGCCCAGAACCCCCATTTTCCCACTACTGCCATACTGTTACGTAACAAATGATTTTCTCAATAACAACTATAAACACACAGTGAGTTTGTACAATTTTTCAGTCATACTAATTTCATTTCACAAATAAAATTGAATTAATAAATTAATAATAACAACAATAATATTTTTGTCACCAAAATATGAATAAATAAGTAAAATAAATAAATAATGGAAAGCATTTCTTCGGATAAAAATTTTGGAGGGGGTTTGAACCTTATAGGCCACTTCCTTGAATACGATCCTGTAATAATTCGCAGCAGATAATAGTTTACAGTAAATCCGAACTAACTTATTTCGTTGCTCCTGTTTATACTAATAAGGAATATCATTTAAAACTATGAAATATTATTTTAATTTTTGCAATTGTAATACTAAGGTATTACTAGATCAGTTCTCTTTCATTATATCCTTTCGAGCACGAGAAGGCTAATTTTCTGAAGTATTTCTAATTTCCTTCGGCGCTGTTGCTTCAGGATGCGTTAGTATCTCAGGATATAATAGTGCTTCAGGATTTTATTGAACAAAATAATTGGTCTAAATTCTGCTGTTGGCAGGTAAATGGCAGTATCTCCAGATAATAAGTTTTTGAGACATTTGAAGAAACACGTTTTGGATTTAATACTGGCAGTAGAAAAATGTTAGAATTAGACATTTATTTCGTGCTTTTTTTCAGCGGTAACCAAATAAGCGTGCTTGTTCAATAAAGCTAACGTACAAAAAAGCAAAACAAAATAAAAAAAATCCAGTCACTGCCCTTTACATGCTCACTGCAGTATTATAATGGATGTCAGAAAAGTCCTTGACACATTTTTAAAAAATATTAAAAAGCAACGAATTGTCGTATGAATATGCGGTTTGAACCATAATACTTCGCAAATTCAAGAACTTTTTATATCATTGTAAAAAGAAAAAAAAAAAGGAAACAAGAAATGAAAGCAAAAGAGTGTAATTATAAGTAGTCGCTGTATCGCCTCAGTAAGAAAAGCAAACGTCATTTGAGGCAGTGAGAAGGAAAGGGATGTAAGTGGTAAAATTAAGGTACGTGAACCTCTCCTCTGTCTTGGGGCTAGAGATTCTACTAGTAGCCCTGGTAGTTGCTGCTGTACAGCATGATTTAGAAAAAAAATCAATGATAGCCTGCCTAGGATGTTATCTTTAAACGCATTTTACTCAAAACCTGAAAATGTCTACTTACATCCCTTTGCTTCTCACTACCTTATTTAAGGAGTTTAATCATTTTAGCGATCAGAAAGAAGTAACTTTCAATAACAGAGCGCAATGTACACCGTATGTAACTCGAACTACATCTAAACGGTACTCAAATTGGTACCTATGTCCACAAACGATGCACACATTGAACTCCAGTCATTACAGGAATCACTTTCTGTTTAATGAAATGATTAAATGCCTCATAAGACGATTGTTTTTATTTATTTGTTTTATTTTTACTGTGACGATACCGCCGTTACAGTAAGTTACCTATATTTACAATTTTTCTTTCTTTTTTTTTCTTTTTACGGTGTCATAAAAAACATCTTGAACTATGAAGTGATGCAAACCGCATATTCATGAGAGTATTCATTACTATAAATTTTTTTAATGTGTCCTGGACTTTTCAGAGAACTTTTGTTATTCAGCTAATAATCAGCTGTTTTTTATATTACAAGAACCATACAACGCATTTCTGATTTATTCAAATTATATATCTATTACATAAATACATAAAAAGTAGTCGAAAACTTTGTACTGCATAGTGAATAAAATATGACAACGTATATAAAGTACAAATTGAGAATGGAAAAAGGTTAAAAAACCAGCAAACAGCTGTTTCGGCACTCTAAAATACAAGTGCCATCATCAGTGCATTAAAAACGAAGACAGGTTCACCCGACTAAAACACAGTCGAGGCGAACAATGGAATGAGAGACGAGTTGTAAAAGATATGAGAGCAGTACCGGAAACGATGACGTCAAGGTTACGTCAGTAACTCTCTTGACTTCGTTCGCAAACTTCGAATTTTTCAGTTAAATAACCATAGAATGGCCTCTTTTGATGTGAAATCACTCTTCACTAACGTGCCTGTTGAAGGTGCGTTAGACTGCCTTAAAATGAGATTAACGGAACATCACTTTTCCTACTTGGAGATCAATGAATTATGCAATTTAACACGTTCTTGCTTAAAACTAAACACGTTTGTTTTCGACGGTAATTTTTTCCGGTTGACTGAAGGTTTTGCTATGGGCAACCCTTTGAGTCCAATTCTAAGTGATTTGTATATGCACTATTTCGAACTTAAATTATTTAAAACTATACAATTTGATTTTTACGTCAGGTACCTTGACGACATTTTTGTGATTTTGGATTCGTCTGTCAGTGACCTTGATAACCTTTTATCCATCCTAAATACTATTGACCCAAATATTCAATTTACGGTTGAGTTGGAATCTAATAATCATCTTTCTTTTCTTGATGTGTCCATCACTCGTCATGACAATACGTTTACAACTACTGTTTTCCGTAAACCCTTTGCTGTTTCTCTTCCGCCCACAAGTTATCCGTTCATCCTCCTAAACAAAAATTGGCTGCTTTTAGATCTTTTATTTACCGTGCTTTAGCCATTTGTTCAAATTCCAATTTACTTTCATCAGAACTGAATTACCTACGAAGTATTGTGGTGGATCGGGGATTCACATCAGATATTATTGATACCATTTATAAGAAGGTATTTAGCTCAACTAACAAAAATCAAACACTTGCTCCTGTGAACTATTCGAGCTCCGTTGTCTTACCCTTTTTTCCTAAAATCAGTCTACAAATTGCCAAAATCTTAAAAAAGTTTCCTTTTTCCGTCACTTTTTCTCCTGTTAATAAATTAAAATTTTTACAGCTTAAACACCCCGTTCACAACCTTGACAAATGGGGTATTTACAGTGTTTCCTGCCAGTGCAAATTGGCCTACATTGGGCAGACTCGACGATCCCTCAAATTCCGGGTAAAAGAACACGAAAATTACGTCAAAAAACAGGATCTCAAACGCTCCTCTATTGTTCAACATTGTTGGTCCTGCGGTCATAATTTTATTTTTTCTTCCGCCAAAGTTATTCACGAGTGTTCGTCCATTCATGATTTAGATTTTTGGGAGTCATATTACATATGGAAAAATGCTAATTTAATCGTCAATGATTTGTCTAGCACTCCCCCTTTTCCTAATGTTTGGAAGTCTGTTATTTGATTTATTTTTTGTCCGTGACGTTTTCTCCTGAGTGCAACTGTTCTGACGTAACCTTGACGTCATCGTTTCCGGTACTGCTCTCATATTTTTTACAACTCGTCTCTCATTCCATTGTTCGCCTCGACTGTGTTTTAGTCGGGTGAACCTGTCTTCGTTTTTAATGCACTGATGATGGCACTTGTATTTTAGAGTGCCGAAACTGCTGTTTGCTGGTTTTTTAACCTTTTTCCATTCTCAATTTGTACTTTATATACGTTGTCATATTTTATTCACTATATATCTGTTGATTTTTCTAATTCCTCGCAATACCCTCTTTGAATTAATCCAAAGAAGAAAGTCTTACCGTATTTTATATTATGAATTAGAGACGTACCGAGTAGCTTTTTGGCCGAGTACCGAGTACTCGGCTTTTCACTACTCGGCCGAATACCCTGTTATCGAGTACTCAGTCTTTCACTACTCGGCCGAGTTACCAAGTACCAATTATAATTTAAGAAGAACCACCGACACACAAGTGATGAATTTTGAACTTATTGGAATAGTAGTATAGACTTCCTTGTCCATATAATAGTTTTTAAAACTAAATTCCTGCTGAAATTTAATTATGCATTACATGAACAATTTTGCTTGTGTCAAAAATTTTACAATTTTTTTTTTAATTAAAATTAAATAAATAAAAGGTATGATTAATCAAGTTGGAATTAAAACAAATTACAGTAAAATCCCTCTAACTGTCCGCATAAGAGGGGTGTCCGTTAGGAAGGGTTTTACTATATATCAATCAATTATAGTTCTAGTCCACCAAACATAAATATTTTTTTAAAAAGCAGATAAAACAAATAAACAGGAAGACTGCAGACACGTGTTTCTGCGACCCCCCCCCCCCCCCCCCCCGTTACAAGGAACGTCTTTTTTAGTGCATAACATGTGAGCTAAAGAATGTAAAGACATTCGACAAAAAAATCCTTTTTTGTTGGATGCCTTTAAACTCACGAGCTCCCATTTTGTGCATTGAAAAAGGAATTCCTTGTAACGTCAAAACACGTATCTGCAGTGTTCCTGCACTGTGCTTTTAACGTTGTTTTTTTTCCTTCTATTTTTTAAGCAAAGGTATTTTTATATTTTTTATAACTAATTTTTGTTTGTACCAAAAATCTATTTTTAATATACAAATTCCATATTTTCTATACTTACCTTTTTTCGCATAATTTTTAATAAATAAGTTTTATTAACTTTGGGGACATTAAAATAAAGATTTATTCCACTGAAGCATTACAAACTTCATTATTCTCAAAATTTAAAATTTGTTTTAAAAATTTTAACTTCAAATGATTGCAGAATATAATGCTTGCTCTTTTCTCTATAAATTTTAGTATGTGCCTTGGACAATATTCAATTTTTTGCAACTACTCGGTATTGGCCGAGTATCTGATCAGAATTTGGCCGAGTACCGAGTACTCGGCAAATTGGCCGAGTAGGCCGAGTACCGAGTAGTTACCGAGTACTCGGTACGTCTCTATTATGAATGATATTGTAATATGCATTGAGTATTTTCTATGTACAGTCGAACCCGCTTAATGGAATAGCCATTTTGCCAAGAAAAAACATTCAAATAAGCAGGATATTGCATTCTTTACTAATAATAAAGCTGAATGTCTCTCTGTCCGGAGGATGTCTGGATGTCTGTAGGATATCTGTAGGATGTCTGTAGGATGTCTGTGACGCGCATAGCGCCTAAACCGTTCGGCCGATTTTCATGAAATTTGGCACGAAGTTAGTATGTAGCATGAGGGTGTGCACCTCGAAGCGATTTTTCGAAAATTCGATGTGGTTCTTTTTTTATTCCGATTTTAAGAAAAAAAAACTATCATAAATTACGAAATTATAATAACGTGGAACCATAACATGGGCACAAGCCAATTGGCGAGATACGAAATTATCATAACGTGGAACTGTAACGTCGGTACAAGCCAATTGGCGAGAAAATTCACCATACATTATTTGTAAATATACAAGCGAACCAAAAGACCTTTAATTTTTCTATTACGGACGAAGCCGTGCGGGTGCCACTAGTAATAAATATAAACATAAAAATAAAACATTACATTGGTTCAGTACATTGAAAGTTTATTATATTCAGCGGGATATTATTTTAACCGATATTCTAATAAGCGGACTCGACAGTATTTAGAAAAGAAAGAGCTTCATTTGCTCAATCTAGTGGTAGATTATCACAGAGCAAAAGATGTCTGGATCAAAAAAAAAAAAAAAACAAAAAAAAAAAAAACAAATACGAACATCATTTGAGAAGGTGTCCTATCTTATTGTTACTTGACTCCTGTATGTACTTGAACCCTCATTTCCTCCCACGACAATTGTTACCACTGTTTGCAAGAGTAATGGCTAAAGCATTTCTAATTGACCAAAAGTTAGAGCTCAAGACGGTTGGCTAAAAGCAGAGCCTGTTTTGCAAAGTATGTGGGTGCAGCTTTTAGGGAATACGACGCCTAATGGAACGTCTTTTAAAGGAATCTTAGCAGCTGATTATCTCGTAACCACTTTCATACATCCTGCTCAAAGTCAAATAAATCAACATAGTTACATTCGGATCTAATGTTTTTGTTATTATTTGTCACAAAAAGATTTGAGATGTAAATGAAAGAACCATACTTATTGTTTTATATTTGAATGAATATAGATTTAAACGAGCTGATGTGTGCATCACATGACTTCCTTTTACTCCAATTTAATGTAATTTACCCATTACTGGCAATTTTAATTTGATTCAATAGTTTACTCTCTAAATATCACCAACAGTGGAAAAATGAAACATATTTTAAAAAAATAGCAAAATTTGTCGCCAAGTTCGCGACAAAACTTGGCGACCAAAAGACTGACGATATATCGCCAAATCCCCGTCAAATAATAATACCACTTGAGTTCACATCGAAATTAACAATGATTTCCCGACAAAAGGAGCAAAAGACACCTTTAGAAACACCCGAATGCAACCAAAAGGGGGGGTGCACAGCTGGACCCCACTAGGAGTCTACGTACCAAATTTCAACTTTTTAGGACATACCGTTCTTGAGTTATGCGACATACATACGCACATTCATACATACGTACATACAGACGTCACGAGAAAATTCGTTGTAATTAACTCGGGAATCGTCATTATGGATATTTCGGGTGTCTATACGTTCTTAGGCACTTATCCACGTGTAGTCGAGTCGAAAAAAAATCTCAATATTCATTCGGGGGTGAGTAAAATGGAAATTAAGGTCGATTTTTGAGTGAAAATTTTTTGCGAATACAATATTTATTTTTTTGTAAAAGGAAGTAAAAAGAATCCATGATTTTTTTTTTTCTGTCTGCGTAATAAAACAGCTCAACCTTGCTCGAAAATTTAAGATCACATTTATTTTGCTGGTGTTTCAGTTTTTTTTTTTTTTTAACTACCTCTGGTATTCATTTGGTTGAACATTTTTGTTTCTATTAAGCATTGAACTTATTTTCGGCTAAATGTAAATGTAAAACAATAAATCGTAAAGTTTTTGTCGCCGATATAATTTTATGAATTAATTTTTTAGCTATGTATTTATCATAAAACAGATTTCAAATTTATGAAATGTTAAAAAATTGTATATAATAAGTGTTTCTAATACATGAGTTTTTTGAAAGTCTTATCAGTTCTTGCCAGTTCTAAGTTTTCGTTAAAAGTTTTTCCTAATTACAATTATTAGTATTTCCAATGAAAATGTCTGTGTTCAAAATTGCATCTGTCCTCCCTATACTTTCCCCGTTCTTGTTTCTGCCATTATTTTTTTCCCTTGCGGAATCAAAAATTAATCAAATAGTTTCCGATGGTTTTAAAATGTTGCATTACTTAATAAATTAAATCAAAGCCTTTACGGAATCTTAAAACAAATAGTTTGGAATTGATAGTCGCCAGGAAAAGCAATTAGAATTTCCCTTCTTTTACTTATTCAACTATTTTTTTAGAGAATGTTGGCATGTTTACAAACCAGGAAGATATTTAAAAAGTGAATCTGACGTATGATGTTTCGGTTATATTTCATGATTCATTCCTTTGCATGTACAATGTCTTCGATCAATGTCTAGAGAAAATCTGATCCTTCAAAGAAATACTTCTTTCCTAACATACTTTTGATACTTTCCCGCCGATTCGCACGCACGTGCACTTTACTTTCGAAACCTTGGATCTGCACTTTATTGCGCAAAAGAAGATCCCCTTTTCAAGATACTAAACACCATGTCTCATATTCATCCGCTTTTAGTGAATAAGGGACACAATATTTTTCGATTTGATGTATAAGTTTTCTTTTTTTTTTTTTTTTTTTTTTTTTGTGGATGAATATTAAAATTTGAGTCAGGCTGAGGAATGAACTAAAATTTTTTGTGCCTGCTGCTTGGCGCGACGTTTCCTTATGCCAAAGAGCCATTCCGAGATAAAGTCAACCGCTTGTCCCGCACGTGACGGTTCATATATTTCATTAAAAAGTAGTAATTTTAAAGGTTAACAACGAAATATATTTTGCTTAAGATGTCAACATTAGCTTTTAATTAGTTAAGCAGAAAAAATTTGCTCATTAATATTTTAAATTATTATTTTCAATGACATATATGAGGCGTCACGTACGGGACAAAATTACCGTTTTCCGTTTAATGACCCCGAAGTGTTTCTCTTTAAAATCTGCATCCAGATGCTATGCTTTAATGCTTTATATCATCGGTACATTTGAAATGACTCATACTATTTTAGTACGATTCAAGTTTTACGCTTGTCAAAGTACAAGTCTCACAGTACAAACTCTTACCATACATGTTGCAGCATGTCTATAACCGCAGAAGCGATTGCCGCAGTGACTCGATTTTCCTTTTCGTCAATTTTGTAGTTAAGGAGGTATAAAGGTTTCTTTACTTATCCTTACAAGAAAATATCACATGGTGTTAGATCTGGTGACCTAGGGGACCAATCATAAAGTGACAAATCACATCTCAATTGATTGCCATTTTGACAATAGAAATAATAAATAACAAGTGAAACAGATATGATAGCATGCAGAGACATGTCGCAATACCCAAATTAACTTCAGAACTTGCTCTCTCATTAATTTGGATCCATAATTCCTGTTTCAAACTATCCCTCACAAGTTTCATAAGTTGTGTTGTATAGTCTGACCACGAAATGTATGGAATTGGGAATCTGCCAAGTTAAGAAGATTCCATATGAATGAATCTGGCAGGGGAGAAGGGAAAATAGCGATGGGACCTTGATTCACGCGTTTTATGATGTCTCCAGCGCCTTTTTAATTTATTGTATGCTCAAAGTTGAAAATAAGGGTAAACAAGATTAGTTTCTATTGAAATAACAAAAAGAAACTAAAATGTTAGGATTTTGTCTGGAAATAAAAAGCAAAATTGTAAGCTCAAAATTATGTTGTAAAAAATATACTAATTGTTTTTTCTAACCAGAATATAGATTGAATAAAGTTTACATCATATATATATATATATATATATATATATATATATATATATATATATATATATATATATATATATATATATATTGCAGTGAACAAATTTCCATTTGTACAAAACTGCATCTAAATACCTAAATAATGAAGAGGCAAATGCGTTCACCTGTAACGAACAAACTACCACCCCTGTAAACTAATAGATACGTCCATATCTGCCTATGAACCGGATGTTTGCCTTTCCATATTATCGGGGTCAAACTGTACTTATTGACATAAAACGTACAGTTGACATAAACTCAACGAAAAGAGCTTTTTACGATGATATTCCAGATATTCAAGCAGTCGTGACACAGGTGCTAAAGAACATTCTCAAAACCAAACTTAAAAAAAAAAAAACTATGACTAATTTGGTTGTCCATTTCAAACGTCGTATTGAAATAAATGGAACCCACTTTGACTAAATATTAGCTTTAAAACATAACCAAACTTATTTCATTTTGACCTTAAAAAGTTCTGTTATTTTTAGATCACTCTGTGTATTTATCCAAAGTTGAACAATAATGTTTCTAAAATATATTTAAAAATAATTATTAACCAGGCTCAAGTTATCCTGGCATTAGTGTACTGTTGGCGTTGCGTAAAAAAAAAAAGAGACGTAAATATTATTTGAAAGAAAACAATGCATTTTTAATGCAAGAAAATAATTTTTATAACTTTTTGGAAGCATCCAATTTGTATTTAGCAACATCACAAGGCTTCTATTATTTATAATATTACGTAGAACATTGCAGAGTAGGAAGAGCCCTTTCAACAATTTTAAAAATATAGCTTCCAATTACCAACTTTTTCTAAAGTTCAGCGTTGAAAACATCTTTTTTAACCTGCCAGCAGCAGACCTTCCGGATTTTTTAAATAAAAGTATGTTAAAATCTTTTAAAGGGCACAAAACTAACCCACATTGCTCAAAATTAAGCTAGATGATTCTACTCCTTTCAGTTCTATAAAAGGTACATTTGACCGATACCAATGTTTCCAAAATATTGCTGCAAGAAAAAAATATCTTCGGAAGCCTAATGAATTCGGCCTTTTCATTTCATTTTTTATTTTAGCTACATGCTTGCTATACGTATTATTTTAGGGATAAATTATACGCTGGTAAATTTTTGCAAGAAAACCATGATTTTTACTTCAATCGCTCGTTTAGATAAGTTGTTAACATCAACCATAAATCAACGAGTTAAAGTTAATTAAATCTGCATATATTTACAAAAAAAGGGCTTAGTTAACTTTGATATACAATGTATAAATTGAACCCTAATGTATGCTTAAATAACTAAATTAATTCATTTAAAATGCATTAAGTAACTTCACATTTTATTTTTTCTCACATATTTCTTAATTTTGTTTCCTTGATAAATATTGCAAGTTAAATCTTTAACGAAAATAATGTACTTAAATACGCTTATCTGAGTATAAAAAACACGGAGCTACTTTTTGCTCCAACTGATTCTGATTAATAAATATATGTCAAAACGAAAGATCATTAAATTTTATTCTATTACTGCTTTCTTGAAATGATTAACTTTACGTTTTATTTTGCATTACTCAGAGATTAATTTTGCTTTGTAAGTATTTTTATGTGGCAATAGATTATATATTATCACTTTTTTAAACAAGTACTAATTGTAAGATTGAATAAAACTCTTATCTTTTCGCTTTATGGTAAAACTATCTTTTATAAACTAAATGTGTGCTCAATTTTAAAACGTAGTTTTAACTATACATATTTAATTAGACAGTTTTAGTGTCTCATCAAAGTATATGAGTTAAACTGATGAAGTTAATCATTTTAGACGTGGCGTCCGGTATACCGGACATGAACTATAAACAACTGACAGTCCTTTATTAATTGATTAAATTACTCGATTTTTTTAATTTAACTCTTTTAATTTTTCTTACTATTATCCGGGCAAGAATTTTTCATTTTGGGATTGAAAAGATTGAGAAATAGGGATTGGGGGATATGGACTGGCTCATTTTCCTAACAACGTATTCTCGTCACAAAAGCGAGGATTTTTTAAAAAAAAATCTAATTATTAATCATTTTAAATGCTTAGACTATGTTTCATTATTGTTTAGAGAATATTTTACAATGAAATTTGTTTGATGTTTTATCGTTTTTTTATTTGAAATATTTATTTCAGAAATATATGTCCAGATTATTAAACGTGTTATATCTCTTTTTAATTTTTCTCCTCCCGACTTAAAAGAAACTCTTTACCATAGAACACTACCAAAAAAAAAAAAAAAAAATTGATTAAGTATTTTAAAATTCCTTCTGAAAGCTAAAAGGCTCAGCTTTTATTGTACAGTAAGTATAGCCTGGTAAAGCTAATTTACAGTAAACTACTACGATCAGGAAATTGTGACATGATAATTAAAAAAATATATGTTCTACTGCGATTCTCCTTACCGTACTTCCACACGGACTTAGTAGTATCAAGGTAATTTTGAAGCAAAAAAATTTACCAAAGTAAAGTAGCCAGATAAAAAACACGTTCTTTATCATTGAGAAGGAATAAAATGTGGAGAGAGTGAAGCCTTCCATTCTAGAAACAAAGATACAGAGTCACGTGATATACTTAAAAGAGATGAATTAGAAGAAATCAGGCTTCTTCCACTCGTTTTTACTAATAATAAAGCTGAAAGGTTCTGTGTCTGGATATCTGTCCGTCAGGATCTCTGACGCGCATAGCGCCTAGACCGTTTGACCGATTTCCATAAAATTTGGCACAGAATTAATTTGCAGCATGGGAGTGTGTACCTCGAAGCGAGTTTTCGAAAATTCGATTTCGTTCTTTTTCTATTCCAATTTTAAGAACATTTTCCCGGGCAAAATTATCATAAGATGGACGAGTAAATTACCAAGTTATCATAACGTGGAACCGTAACATGGGCAAGCCAATTGGCAAGAAATTCATCATACATTATTTGTAAATATACAGGCGAACCAAGAGAAAGATAATCAAAGATAAGTGATACATAGAGTGAAGTAATGCAAAGATAAATAAAAGAAAAATTGACTATTATTTGCTCTTAAAATTAACACAAGTTTAAATAAATGAGGCTTTTTATCATTTTTGAAAATTAAACCGTCATGAGTATACTGTGACAAACGTCATTAAAGAACTATGCTATCATAAGACCAAGAACTTAAGTAACATTCTTCCGTTAAAAAAAAAAAAAAAAGTTGTGCAGACGAGTGGCAGACGAAAAAGAATCTGTACAAAGTTTTTTTTTCTCTCTTTTTTTTTCGCTATTATACCATTTTTTACCAGCTCCACTTTCCTTCCCAAAGCTTCTGGAACGTAACTGTGAAACGAAATGACACTAGACATGGAAGAAAACGTTTCGGCTTCATTAGAATAACCAGACAATTAGCTACTTGCTTAAGACAAATGATGGGTTACGGTCATAGTTTCTGCAGTTTTGATGTACATGTACATCTTTTTACAAAAGCTTTTGTCTTAGTAATCTTAAGAAAAGTCTTCATTTTAGCATCACTATAAGTACAGTTTCAATGAAAAAAGTGGATATTTTTACTGATCATATGGAGTGTTTTTTTTTATTCATTTTCTATTTTTATTATTATTTTTGTTTGTTTGTTTCATTTGGTCGTTGATGGAGTCTAAAATAAATTGGACAGACAAAGTGTCTCACGTAAAATGAAAATCATTGTATATTTTTGAGTTGGATTTTTTTTTATAGTGAAAAGTTATTTTTTTAAATATTTCACACTATATGAAAAGTTATAAGAAACCTGCTCCAAAGTGTAATTTGCATTCAAAAACTCTGAAAAGAAATTTAAAGTAATCTCATGACGACAACACTTCTTCCTATTTCTACTATTGACATATCATAAAAATAATAACAGAACACATAACAACAATAATAATAATAATTATAATAATAACAATAAAAAATAATAATAATAATAAAAGAATAATAAGAATAATAGCATTAATAATAATAACTACTCATACACTTCCGGGCAGACATGCCTTTCGATAAGAGAAGAGAAAACATTCTTTTCAAAAACAGGCAGCGGTTTTTTTTTCTTTAATTTTTGAGCCGGCAAAGAGAATAATGAAACAAAAGACGCAATGAGCTGCGGGTAATATGCGATGTCCTCCATTTTGCAGCAAATGGACTACAGAACGAAGAAAAATAGATCTAACACAAAATATAATCTAAAAAACATTGATTTAAAAACATTCCCGCCTTTTCCATCCAGAATGAAACTTTAATACGAAATTGTTATGTCTGCATATTAGTCAACGAAAATCTTTTAACTTCTTCCACCTAAGAATTTCTCTTTTTTCGTGTCCTATTTTCACCAGGGCTGTGAAGTCGGAGTCGGAGTCGAAGAGTCGGAGTCGGACTGATTTTGGGATAACGACGGAGTCGTTAGAAAACATGCCGACTCCGACTCTGGGCTTCTTTTTTTCTTTCCTTTTCACTGACTCTCCTTGCATTTTTAAAAAACTGATTACCAATTGGTTCGATTACATGTATAAAAAGATACTAATGAGAAAATAACTGCCATTATGGCAATTAGCTAGCTTGAATGCTTACCGAACTTTCTGTAGCTGTCCCCTAGTTTGCTTGCTTTTTACCTTAACTAATAGCAACTGTCAGCAAACGGTTTTGTTGCCTAACATTTTCAAGTAATCACTTTCAAATAAAAATGAAATATAGTGTTTTGTTCGATCTCACTTATAAAATAGTAAAAGAAACGTAACAAATTAGTAAGTCGACACCCGTAGCTAAGGTTGAAACGTTTAAGTGTGATCGGCAAATTCAAAGAAGTTCTGGCGCGAAAGCACGAATCCAAAAGATTCGATGAAATAATCTAATGTTTTTTTCTTTATTAAGACTATTTCTGTAAGCTTGGTTCTCACTAAAAAGTATGGAACAAAATAAGTAAATGATTTTTTGATTACAACACTCAAGAATTGCAGTTAATCTTAAAATCTTCATGTTTAGGTTAATTCTAAAGCAGCCAATAAAATTTAAATTAAAAATTTAGCGAAGAAGAAATATAGGTATAGTAAAAGTTATTCGTACAAATTTGTGTACCGCCGCGTTTTATGTAAAATTAGTTCCTGACGTATATGTGCCCTATTTTCGTTGAAATTTTTTTGATGAAATATAATTTAAAATATATTCGTGAAAATTTTCAGAATTAAAGTATTTATATTTTTTTATAAACTCTGAAATTAACTTTGGGTGTCATCTACCAGATGGGTGTCACCCGGGGCAAACCACCCCCTCTCAAGAACTTGGATTTAGAAAAAAAGGTTTTTTTTCTCTCAAGTTACAGCTTTCAAAATTTGAAAGCACACGATTTGATCAATATCTATTTGTTAAACATTAAAGGGGGGAAAATTACTGATAATCCTTTTTAAAATTTTTAAAAGGGATTTTTAAGTCATCTCACTTTTTAACTCGTAACTATTGGAAAGTTTGATTTTTAAATTGAATTTCTAACGTTGTATGGCGTCTTGGGTTTACAATAAAACACAAAATGCGAAATTTTCATAAAAAGGAATTAATATTTCAATCTGTGTTAAGAGGTTTTCCCCCTTCCCTTGAATGGAGAGAGGGAGTTGAAAAAATACAATTAAAAAAATTAAAAAAAAATTCGGAGTCGGGCGTTTCAAAATGAAACATCTTTATCTTTACTAATAATAAAGCTGATTATCCCTCTGCCTGTCCGGATCTCTGTCTGTCAGGATCTCTGTGATGCGCATAGCGCCTAGACCGTTCGGCCGATTTTCATGAAATTTGGCACACAGTTAGTTTGTAGCATGGGGGTGTACACCTGGTAGCGATTTTTCGAAAATTCGATTTTGTTCTTTTTCTATTCCAATTTAAAGAACATTTTCCCGAGCAAAATTATCATAAGATGGACGAGTAAATTACCAAGTTACCATAGCATGGAACCATAAAATGGGCAAGCCAATTGGCGAGATATTCACCATACATTTTTTGTAAATATACAGGCGAATCAAAACACCTTTTAATTTTCTACAGTGGGCAACGTTGTGCGGGTACCACTAGTAAATAAATAAACAAGTAATCAAAAAACATTTAGCAATTTAAAGCAAATGAGGTTTTCGAATCACTTAAAAAATCTTTAAAGTGATTATTCATTCGAGATCACTTTTCTGCCAGAAACTAATTCAAAAATCTGTATCTGGTTTCTTAATCCGTCTTTGCCGTGTGCTACCCACAAATTTATGTAGGTTCTTTGCATTTCCTTTGTAAATGTACCACGCATGACACATCTGCTAAACTGTGTGAAACACCTTTTCACATCTGATGGTGTTTTACAATCGAATACAATTGAAACATAGACAAATAATCTAGAAACATTAAGCAACCCAAAGCAGACGACAGCTTCGTATTACTTAATGGATCTTTAAAGTCATTATTTATTCGAGATCACTTTTCTACCAGAAACTAATTCAAAAATGTTGTCATATTTTAAATGATAACGACATTTTAAGTGGCAACGCTTGCTATACTCGTGACGTAAGTCCATAGGGCATGCCACCTACGTTTCCACGAATATCACTTGTAAGTTTAACGAATGCTGTATCTGGTTTCTTAATCTGTCTTGCCGTGTGCCACCCACAAATCTCCCGCGTCATTCATATGTCTTCACTTGACAAAAATAGCGAAGAAACGAAAGAATGACTGACGACATCAACGAACCATAAAAATTAAACCATTAAATCATTTCAAGAACAACTGCGAAGATGTAATGCGTTGAATACTTAAACGATTTTATCTACAATTCATCTTCCGTTAAAAAAAATCATCTTACGTTAAAACTATCTTAAAACTATCTTAAGGTTATTTAAAAACCATCTGTGGGAATAGTAACTTTGTAAATGTAAACAGCACTTTTCTTCCTGGAAATTTACGCATTTAAAAGATGTACTATTATTTTAGAGATAGTGGGGGAATGTGGGGTATAGTGAATTGTTTAAGATGACTAATCTTTTAAAAAATGAACAATAAGAAATTTGTTTTGAAAATTACAGTACCTAAAGAAAGAACATTTTATTTAAAATAAAACTTACATTGAAACATTATTTTTTATTTTTGGCAGTAAAATTGTCCCTTCAAAAAAAAAAAAAAAGTGGAATTTTTTCACTTTTTTTTCAAGAGGCAAAGTGAAAAATGAAATATTTTTCGAATGAAATATTTTCTTTTCGATTGAGAAAACGATTTTTGAACAAATAAATGAGCAAATGAAAGGATAATTGAATAAATGAAAGATACCAAAGCATTAAACTAATAAATAAATTAACTATTTTTTACATAATGAAAAATAAATGATTGAGTAAACTAGTAAATGAATATGGAAATATGTGAATGAAGTAAAAATAGAATTATTAAATGAATTAACATAAATAAATTATTTAATAAATAAATACATTAGTCATTTAGTAAATTATAGAATGAGTAACCGAAATGAACTAATTTCACTTTGCCTCCATCCACTTTGTCCAGCATGCAATTGACTAATTGTGGAAAATATTTAAAATGCAAAAAAGTTAAATATTAACTAAGTGAATATTGTACTCAATATCAGAATGTCCTAATTAATGTTTAAAATGTTAATAACAAGAACTTTATTACTTGATAATATCAAAATAATTTTTGACTTACAACAATCAATTTTTGAAAATTGTTTGTAATATCACATGCTTTGTTTTTCAGCGTTAATTTTTCCTTGACTGGAAAAGATTACATATTTTACTATATAGTAAAAATATTACTAGGTAAGTAGCACTAAAGGCGGAGTAAATATTTCACCCTTTAACTTTTCCCCGCTATTTCACTTTGTTCCACATTCCACTACTATTATTCGATTTTTATGATTACCTTGACAGTTATTACTATGATAATTAATTATAATCTGATTATTACGATCGTCTCCTTATATTTTTCTATTATTATTTCTACAATCACATATTAGTAACAATGATCATTAATAATATAATGATTTATATTATTATTGTTACTAGTATTTATAATAATTATTATTTTTATTATAATTACTATTTTTATTGTTTTTTTTTTTTTTTTTTTTTGGTTCTTGTTAGTGTCATTATTATATCTCAGTTGTAGTGCTTGTAGAAAAAAAAAAAAAAAGAAAAAAAGGATTTTTTTTTCTGACTGAGTTTAGCTGAACACATTGATGAGACAAATCAAAATAAAAGAAGAAAACCTTTGTTTAAAATATGGATTAGCGAGAAGTTGGTGATTGGGAGTGCGGGAGGAATGGGACAGCTGCGGTTAAGCAAAAGTAAAATGTGGAAAATGACTTCAAGATTACCCAGTTAAATTGAAATAGTTATGACCAACCTACGACCTAGCGAGCCCTATATTGCACATATGCCGTAAGCTGATCCATTTGTCAGTTGTTATGGTTAGTGCTACAAATACAAAACAATGCTCTGAAATCTTCTTAAACAATGATCATTCGGTGTTTCGAATGATTGTTGCAAATTTAGAACAAAACAGTAAGAAAATGAAATCAGTAAATTACCGCCCATTAGCCAGGGCTAAAGCAGAAATACATGAAATACACCACCAGCTCAGTCATTTCCAGCCGAGGACTGCAGTTTCGTGCTTATTAGCACTCAACAGCCGGGCATAGGAAAGTGATTGAACTGGAGATGGAAAACCTCTTAAGGAAGCCAAGAGTGCCAAACAAACTGGTAGCTAATATAGAATTAGCACAGACCAGACGTGTGACCGAAGCAATGGTTCGGTTCAACTCTAAGAATCCCGTGCTAATAAGCACGAAACTGCAGCCCTCGGCTGGAAATGACTGAGCTGGCGGTGTATTTCAAGTAAGAAATTGGTTTTTAAAAAATGAATGGGGATTTCGTATTAATGAAGCAAGCATCTAGTAATGATTATAAAAACTCTTGGTTAGTAACTTTCGCTGCTTTTCCACGTTTTTCCTTGTCATCTAGAAAATATTTAAATTTAAATTTTACGAGCATTCTGACCATAATATTGTTACAAATTCTGTAAATAGTAATTATTGTAGTTACGTAACCTGTAAATAGTTTCCCGTATTGAATATACAGCCCCTATACATTCGGTTGAAGTATATGGTTCCCCTATTTTTCATTGATAAGATTCGTGAATGAATAAAAAGAAGAAATAAAATAACAGTCTACTATTTTCAAGAAGCATTTCGAATCTTGTGGAATATTTGAGAGCTCTCTTTTCGGTGTGTATATAAGCCGTTACGCTGGATAAAAAGTTTAGTTTCGATTGAGAATTTGTACTGAGAGTGTATTAGCTCTGTTTATTGCGAGGCATTTCGCTGTGTTGTTTTCGTATTTGGAAGTAAATACGTGTTAACCGTTGAGTTTAAGGTGTCGAGTGATATTTGTTTAATTGCTGATGATTAATTTAGCAGTTGTTAACGATTTCTCCTGTACATAGTGTAAATAAAGCTCCTGTGTTTTTATCAAGAACTGTGTCGTCCTTTCAAGAAAGTTGGAAGTCGCACCGGATCCGTTACAATATTTATTTGAACATATCGGCTCTTTGAAGTTAAAAACAAATTTTGGGCACCACTAATGTAGATTATCACAATAAGGCTAGAGTTTGAAGCTGCTACATCCACTGGACTGTACAATATAAAAGTAGTTTCTACATTTCATTTCTGCGTCATATCTTATTTCTGCTAATGGAAATAAAAATACACGTACACAAATCTTTACTAGTTTCACAGATATGAACCCTCAGCGATTTTAACCGCTTTTGAATATGAAATGTAGAAAAAAATGCAAAATAAATGACCGTTAGGGCTATTTATGTGACAACGAAAGATAACTTTCTCTGCAGTAAAAAACGATACAAAAAAAACTGAGAACATTAAAAAGCAGAGATTTGCTAGATGATGAAATGAGTTTCAGAGATAACATCGACTGGGGGGGGGGGATGAGCGTAATGAATAAATGCGGCGCAGATGACAGTTTGGTGACAATTTCCTAACGAGTTCTTAAACATCCGCAACCCACCAGCACGAATCGGAAATGAGATCACGGGGAAAACTTTCTTTCATATTTGGAGAAAAATTACAGCCTAAAGCTATTTGATGTCACTCTCGTTTTTTATTATTATTATTACTTTAATAATATTATTTTTTTAACTTCGGAATAAAAAGAGTTGATGATAGACTAGAGCTTGATGTTGATCTACATAAAGCCGGTAGAAAGAGGTGTATATATATATATATATATATATATATATATATATATATATATATATATATATATATATATATATATATATATATAAAACTTTTTTAAAAAATGCATCTTTTGAACTACGTGTTACGAATGACGTTTGGGTATTAAAGTGCTAAGGCAAATGACACAAGTCTTTATAATTGTTTTTAAAAAAATTGCGTAATTCAGGTCAGGAATTTCAATTTATTCAAAAATGAAAATATAATAAAATTTTATTTGCACAAAAATATTGCCCAAAAGAGACGATTGTTGGGCTGTGTATTATTTCAAATTAAAATCTAAAATTAAATGTCAAATCAGTGAAATAATCTAAATTTTATTGCATTGTAAAATTTTATAAAGGAATTATTGTTTTATTTTTATGAGCACTCAACCCATGACCACCAGAGGTGCAAAATTATTGCTATTGTATGTGCTCGTATTTTGGAATCGAAATTCAATTGCATAGAAAATTACCAAAAGTAAAAACGAAACTAAGGAGAAAGTGTTAAAAAATTTACATACATTCTAATGTCCGAAAATAGAAACAAAAAAAAAAAAAAAAAACCCCAGTAGGAAGCCAATCAGAAGACAAAAGACAACACCTTTTGTAAGTATACATATCTAAGAACGCTTATTTAATTTTTGAAAAAAAAATCATTTAAACTCGAATTTAAACTATTCCCAGTTCAGTTAAACTGTAGGAGAAAGTGCACTCTCTTGCTAATGGCGACTAAAAGAGTTAAAACCAAGACCGACCCACTAACATAGGGCCTTATCGTTCCGGGACCCGTCCAATGAAAAAACTTCTTTGTCCGCGCGAGACCCACGTGATAACAGGCCAGACAACTCCTCTCCCCCCCGCTTCGTTACGCCACCAGTCGTCGATCTTTGAACTTGGCGCGAAACTTTGAAAGCAGTGCAGTTTGCAAGCACACAGTAATGCTGCTTGTTCTGGTTGAAATAGATGAAATAGGAAATATGTAACTTCGGATGCACATTCTTGAACACAATACTGTTGGATTTATCTCATCCTTTAAACGTACCGGAATATAGAGGCAATTAATATATATATATATATATATATATATATATATATATATATATATATATATATATATAATAAGTCTTGTAAGTGTCTGAGTGTCTGCTAAGAGAATGTGAGTCAGCGATTTGCGCTACCGAACAACCTGCATGAGAAGAAAAAAATCGGGTGCCTCATGGAATAAATTTTAAAGTTTGGAGGTAAGTACTTTTCTCAGATAAATAAATTAACATTTTATGCTTCATGCAGTTAAGGTTACTTAACTTTTCCTCCATTACACAAACAATTGTCAGTTTCCTTCCTGATATCTTTGTCTGTAATTTGTAATTTCAGCATACTGCTTTAATATTTGAAACGGTTAACTTGCAACTTTTTATTTCTTTATTTTTTCAACCTTGTACACGCGTTTATTCGAAATGGATTTTCCAAGCTGACAATATACATGTGTCAAAATTTTCTGCAAATATACTTGTTGCTATCAGAAGCAACTAATTTGGTGTTGATATTCAGTTAATATGTAAACAAGTTTATTGAAACAGGCTTTTAACTGAACAAATCTTATATTTTCGGTTTCGATTAAATTGTTTCATACGCTAGCATGTGTTATTTTGATCAAAAAACATTCCTTGATGGGCTTCCGTAGTTCTGAGGTAAGAAGATTAGCTTTGAACGTCGGAGGTGATGGGTTCGATACTCAAACATTTTCCCCAACTACGCCCCTGCAATGTTATTCAAACAATCTGGTTCTGTGCGCAAATTAAAAAAAAAAAAAACATGTTTTTTTTTGCACTGTTGTCTTTAAGTTTTATGATATTTATGTACAAATTGTGGTTGAGTTAACATTATGATATTCATGATTTCTGGGCTTGCGAAAGATTACTTTTGAGCAGTGGATACAACGTGTTTTTGCCAAATGCTCTATGCTTGTTTGTTATGCTTAAAAAAGGCAAAATATCTTGAACTATATACTTTTTGAACTCCTTGGGTTTTCTGTTAAAAAGCTTTCGGGAACTCTGAAACTGTAACATAAATTGAATTAAGGGGCTGTCCATAAAGGATGTTGCAAAATGTTGAACAAATCCCCCCCCCCTCTCCTTGTTACATGTAACGCTGTTCAACATGAGCATATTGTTATAAACAACGCGTGATGTCACACTGAATTCCTAAAAGAGCCTACTCAGCAAAATGTTGATCTAAATTTAACATATATGAAGTTTTAAGTATTGAAGAAAGTTGATAAAATGGTCATTCTATGAGAAGTTTTTTGAAAAAGGTTACTTTGTCATCAATTAATGCTCTTTAAAATAATTTTTCAAAAGCCTAAAATGATGAACTATTAAAGCCCCCCCCCCACACACACAAGAATCATTAGCAGCAGAAAAAGTTAAAAATGGAAAAGTAGCCAAATTCCAAAAAAAAAAAAAAGGCTGCTTTTTTATTAAATACATTTTTTGATGTACAACATACAGTATTCATGATGTTGTATAATTCATTCTTTAATTAACGTTTTTCAAGTTGAATTCCTGTGTAACTTTTCGAGAGTGCCCACCGAAGGGGGGAGGGGTAGGAATCATAGTCTCATAATAATGATAGCTTTTCAAAGCCTATAGTTATAAATAACTATGCCCTTGAAATTTTAAGGGAGATGGGGGAGATGATTATGGGGTATTTTTCTTGAAGTTTTCATAATTGAAGGAGGAAGGCACCGTTTACTTTGGTTGGGGGATGGCACCCAAACATTCATGTCTTTTTAAAAGTATAAATTTGCTAAGCTAACATTAATAATCTGGTATTATGTATTATAATTTGATGCTATGTCTTAGAAACATATTGCAGTTATGTTTCTCGTTTGCTTTAGTAAAAATGTTTATTTATATTTTAAATTTCATTTTATTCTTATTCAAATACAATGGTAAAATTATTTTTTGTTTTGATGTAATTGTAAAATGAAAGTTCATTTATTTATTTCAATACTTCTTAAGACTTAATGTTTCAATACAATATACAAGTAGTTAAAATGCGATTAATGTTAAAAAAAATTTCAAATGAAAAATAAAACTATGTTTATTTATCACTTCGATTTTACAAGATTGTGAAATAAAATCGTGTTTAATTATTTGAATACTTTGTAAGACTTCTAAATGTTTTTATGTGAAATACTATGAATTAAGCTCAGTGTATTTTTTAATCTATGATTATTGGTTCCTTTTTATGTTTTCAAATGAAAAAGTAGAAGTTTTAATGCTACTAAAATAGTAGAAGACAATAATAAATAAACCAAATAGTTTAATTAAACCAAAATACTAATCGAAGTGCTCACTTCCCAATATCATTGTGGATCGACGAACGATGACGTCATTTGCTAGTTGGATGGCCTTCCTATCTCGAAGGTCTCGGTCCGCGCAAAGCTGAAACGTTTAAACTTCTTCCGCTTATTTGTTAAATCACCGCGAAGAGGCGTACTCAAGCTCTAGACAACGGCGAATTATCGTGTCGCAAGTATCGCTGGTCCCCATGATATAAGGGCCCCAAAGAAGATCCTAATCGGTATCTAAAATTAAAAGTTTTGTTCATCTCTTAGGGGCCCCCAAAACTACCACACAGGCCCCCAAACAAATAAACCCACCACTAGTTGTGGAGCTGCGAAAAGTATGGGGGTAGTTCCCATAAGTCATTTTAAAAATATGAGTTTGTATCATTAACTACACTTATTAGAAGCCATTATATATACATTTGAAAAATGACGCTTTCAAAAATATATTTTTTTTTTCTGAACCAATGGCGTGAAAAAAAAATTCCCTCCCCCCATATATTAAGAACAAATAAATCAATTCATTAAAAAGGAAAAATTAAAAATTACTGGTACTATATACGTTAATGGTTCTTACAGTACGTGCGCCTAATATTTTCGGATATCATACAAAACAGCTAAAATTAAAAAGAAAAGAAGGTTTTTTTGAGAAAATTAAAATCGAAATGTATCGAACATTTAAATGAAATTATAATCTTTTGGAATAATTGCAGTATTTAAAAAAAGTACTGCCAAAATAGAATTGAACTTTGAAAAGAATTTAATACTTCGAAAAACAAATTAAGCTAAAATTAAAAATATTAAAAAAAATAATTTCCCTCGGATGTAAAAAGAAAATAATTGAAAGGAAAAATTAGGAAAAACTTATCCTGAAGGTAATATGCGTAATCTTTCAGTCGTTTTTTTGGTTCTCTCTCTCTCTCTCTCTCTTTGTTTTTTTTTTCTAGACCTATTCATCATCCGCCATACCTCCTGAGCTAAGTAAAACTTCTTAACCTCCATTTTAAATATCCATTGCTTCCCAGTTTTACACCATTAATATATTAAAAGGGAAAAAGATATAAAGAAATTTCTTTAAGAGCTGCATTGCATAGTGCTTGCCTTAACGGTTCACAAAAATTTTCACAAATCTGCTACCCCATTGAACAATTTAAATAAACTAGTGTTCGCCCAGTAGTCGAAATTCGACCATATTCATAAATGAATGTTTGAGAAAACTTGTATAAATTTAACTATTTCCAGCATTTTTATTTCCACTCTTACTCATGTTTACTACATATCTGAAAACATACAATTTTTATACGTACACACAATAACAAAAGGTATATCATTTATTCCAATTGTAATTTAAATCCAATTATAATTGGAATAAATTACAATTAAATATTAATTTAATTGGAATTTATTCCAATTTTGCTTCTCGTCTGTTAATCTCAAAATAAATCGACGGAAGGGGATATTTCGGTAATGGGGTCGTTTCCGAAATTTTAAAAGTGTTTTTTCTGAAAGAGCAAGCTTAGAAACATTCGTTTTAACCATTTTTTAAATAATTTTAAAAAATTTAATATTTTTCAACAATTATTTTAATTGGTGCGCAGATTGAAATTCAGTTTTTACGCTTCTGCACATGGCATCAAAAGCAATGAAATGCCATTCACTGATGCCATTAGCGCACAGCGCAAATTATCATAACTTGGAAACGTGTTTGAGAGCAAAGCGTAAACATTTAGCACGGCAATGGAGTAGCGCGCCAAAGTACATCACTTGTAACGTCATAAAGATCGCGCTTTATTTCCAAAAACGAACGTTTGAAATATTAATAAAAATAACTGTCTGGAAACAAAAGTTTTTTCTGGCTCCACGTTATTTCGTTTGCTTATTCTACCAATTTCAGTGACTAAAAGTAGTACGTTTGACTGAAAAAAACAGTCCTATTGAGAAATTGGTGTAGTCATCAAATTCTTGGTTTGATTAATTTTATTTTGGATACCATGCTGCTTTGTGCTAACCCTATGCAAATAGATATTTCCCTACTCTTTGTTTACGTGTGCAAAGAAAAAACATTTTTTGTGCTGGCATTGGAAACAAAAAAATTGACGCCAATGGATAAAAATCGTCAATAATACAATTTTCGAAATTTTTCGTATGAAATGAAGCATCAAAACTCAGTTCATACGAAAAACTTCTGTGTGAACAATATTACTTATAAAACGTATACTAATACTGAGTAAGTAGCTTTTTCGTCATTGGAAATATAAATTTCCAAGTACTCGTGGCAACATATAACTGTCCATTCGAAAACACTGTACGTCGCAATAATAGTACAATTAAGAGAAAAGGTCGCCTTTGAGATTTGTTTATGGTTGAGGACGGTGCATAACTGATGTCACACTTTTCAACATTTTCGACCCTCTCCCCTCTTTGTCACAAAGTTTCGCAGTTCACCATACCCCCTCTTCCCTTTGTCACACGTCACGCTCTTTCTCATAAACGGTCCTATTAAAAAAAGGCTTGTTTTCATATTCTCCCCATTGTATGTACCTCTTGTCAGTTCTTTCCTCTCCTCTAGTCACAAACTTATACTATTTCGTGAACCCCACTTTAAAGCTGGACTTCATTCGTGGACAGCCCCCGTTTTGTTGTAACCGTATGGAAATATATATTTCCCTACTCTTTGTTTACGTATGCAAAGAAAAAAGATTTCTCGCACTGCAATTGGTGTCAAAAATTTGATGCCAATAGGTGAAGAGGCCTCTCCCTAGTCACAAACTGTTACTATTTCTTGAACCCCACCTTAAAGCGGGAATTCATTCGTGGACAGCTCCCGTTTTATGGTCACCGTACGCAAGTGAAACCTGTGTAAGTTGACCACTCGCGGTGCAGTACTTTGGTGGTCAACTTAGGCAGGTGGTCAACTTAGAAAGGGCGGTAATTTTTTTTTTTTTTTTTTTGTTCATTTCTTGCACCATGTATTCATTTTTTGAGGAATTCACCCTTACTCTTTCTGTTCAGCTCCACTTTCATTGTTTAACATTATTGAAAGTGAAACAATAATTAAAAATACTATTCAAATACTTTTGTTATTTTTCCCTTGTTTTTAACTATATATTAGACACTGTAATTTTAGAAATTCCATATATGCCAGCTAATTTTCTCTGGCTTTCTTCATTTTCAATTACTTTTAATATTTCATACTTTTTATTAATCTCAAGTTCCACTAACTTTCTTTTTGAAGCCTTTTCATGTAAACTTATAGTACAAAGAGCAAAAAGCTCGACTCTCCCAGTTCATAAAGGCAAAATTAAAATATCCTATCTCTTAATCCCTTGCACCAGAAACATGTAACTTTACTCATTGCTCATTAGCAGGCACAGATCTGCGTACCCACAGTGCGAGGGACCCGCGTCCTTAAAGGGGCTAACGGCCCTAGAAATTGATGAAAAAATAGAAAAAAAAAACTAGCACTAAATCTTATTCGCTTTTCAAATAGACACTGCTGGCCACTAGGGAGAGGCCCTACATATTTTGTTGCAGGGGGCCCAAAATGTATAGATCCGGGCCTGCTCTTTTTAGCAGAATTCCTATGTTACCACAACGTATTGCAACTAAAAGAAAAGACTTAGAACTTTTCTACTGACACTTATTTTCATTGAACAGAGTGCAAAAAGCTATCTGAAATAGAACAACAAATGAAAAACAAGTTTGGAGAATAAAGAGCAGCATAAGCTTTATGCTACTGTTTAGTTCTAGTAAAATGCTAGTATGTCATCAAAGCATTAAAAACATTGTTTGAAAGCTATCAAAAAATATTATTATTATTATTATTATTATAAATAAATAAATAAATAAATAATAAAATAATATGCTGAAGAAAGTTTTTAAAAATAAATCAAGTGGTCAACTTACAAAGGGTTTTTTACAATACTTCAGACCAAATTTGGCGAACATTAGTGGTCAAGATAGACAGGTGGTCAAGATAGAGAGGTGGTCAAGTTACAGAGGTTTTCCTTCATTATATGAGATAGGGCTAATTCCGTTCCTGACAAAAGCGGTCAACATAGACAGGTGGTCAACTTACAAGGGTGGTCAACTTTACAGGTTTTACTGTATATATTTCCCTACTCTTTGTTTACGTACGCAAAGAAATAACCTCTGCAACTGCGCCAAATTCCCAATTATCAAAATCTTCCCGAATGAAATGTTGCTGCAAAAGTCAGAAAGTTTAATATTATTGAGTAAGTTGCCTTGACCTCTTCCATTAGAAATATAAAATTTCAAACAGACAAATGAACGAATGGTACTTGCTACATTAAAAATTGTCCATTCAAAAACACTGGACATCGCAATAATGGTGCAATTTTATAACAAAAATCGTTTTTGTGATATGTTTACGGTTTAGGGAATAACTGACTAATGCACTTTTCAAAATTTTTGATCCCTCTCCCCTTTGTCACAACGTTTCACACTTCACCATACTCCCTGTTCCCTTTGTCACATGTCATACTTTTTTAATAAACGTTCTCATCAAAAAAAAAAAAAAAAAAGCCTTGATGTCACATTTTCTCCATTGTATGTCCCTCTTGTCATTTATTTTCTCCCCCTCGTCACGAATGGTTAATTTGATGAACCCCACCTTCAAGAGGGACTTTATTCGTAGTCAGCTCCTTGCAAATAGACATTTCTCTACTCTTCTTTTTTACGAATGAAAAAGAAAAATACTTCTTCCGCTGGCATTGATGCCAAAAATTTGAGACCAATATATTAAGTTCGCCAATTTCACAATTATGGAAGCCTTTCTTGAATGAAATAATGCCGTAAAACTCCTTTAATACGTAAAACTTCTGTATTAAACAATATTCTTTGTAAAAGTAGGCATGACCTTTGCCATTAAATATAAAATTTCCAAAAGTCAAATGAGCGAACTGTACTCGCGGCAACATATAATTGTCCATGCGAAAGCATGGACTTCTTAATAATACGCCAATTTTATCAAAAGTTTCACCTCGAGATTTGTTGCCGGCGATAGAAATTCACGTATTATTGTGAGAAAAAGGTAATTTTATCGCAACTGATAGTCTTCCGTCCTTCACTCCGTAAATTTATTCATTAAAATATTGAAATCGCGACATCATACTCAAAATGAAAATATTTTCAATGCCTGTAGTTACCCAAAAAGCCTCAATAATAAAAACAATTGCAAGAATTGCATTTCTTTACGGTCAAGCAAGAAATAGCAACACATAATATTATCTAGCAATTTCTTCACGCTAAGTCGCGTGAAAAATCAAATAAAAATGAATTTTGGCTAACTTACAATTGCTTCTAGATCCTTTTCTAGTCATCTTAGCAGGTTTTCGTTTTTTTTTTGCCGTGAACGGGAGGTAAACTTCTTAGAAGTAGTTTTCACGAGCGTTCCAACCATACCAAGCTCAAAGCACTAAAATGCATTTTTCGTGTAGAAAAAGCGGTTTAAAAAACGAATTAAAACTTAATGTTTCACGCTTACAACAACGAATTTCAACAATGGAAAAGATATAAAATTAAAATTTTCGAGTTTCGCTGACTAAAAAACGCTTATAACTTTTTTTCTAGTGGATTTATGTTATTGGACCTTGGGCGCCCTGATAAATTTTTGGTTAGGAGTATTTTTTACAGACCTTTCCAATCATATCAAATTCGAAAACATTGGACATGCATTCGCGCAGAAAGAGCCATTTAAGACAAAAATGCGTTTTTTTATTAATATCTCCGTTAATTAGCGTTCGATTTCAAAAATTTTTATTGATGACACTAAAACTCGGCAATAGCTACTGAACAAAAAAATAATGAAGGGAATCGGTTCACAAACAGAAGAGGAACCGGTATCGAAAGAAAACGGCTTGCCTATTAATATATAAAGATATATATATATATATATATATATATATATATATATCGCACATACACTTATTGATCGCAGTAAGATGATAAATAATATTACAGACCATATAGAAGTAATTTATTCAGCAATTTAGTTAAAATTTTGAATGAATGTTAAATAATTTAAGTAAAATATCTGAACTTAAAAGTAACAATCAAGTAAATATTAAGAATATAAGACAGTATGTATAAGCTTATTTTCATACGACGTGTTGGATAAACTGCTCAAAAAAAAAAATTTAAGTTACCCAAAAACTATAAAAGGAATCAATAAAATCTAGCTAGCAAAACTTCTCTTAATATTTAATTATGTTTCATTAAATGCTATCTTTAAGGAAGGGGAAAAAAACGCGATATGAATAAAAACAATTTTCACGGTTCAGATTTATATCACTCCAACATTTAATTCCTGCTCTCATATTTACAAAGAAATATATTTTTCATTGCCGTTTTTCTGTCCTAAAAAAACAAAATGCTTCAATCTCAAAAAAAGGAAAGGAAATGAAAGAATTCCCATTTCTGGAAGTTTTGGAAAGGAAAGAAATTTTCCTGGGTTTTTTTATCTTTAGATTGAGCTCCACATTTTCCCTTACTTTTCAATAGATTTTCTTTTTTCACTTTTTGGTTCCTATTCATTTCAGAATAAAACACCTGCTATCTTCTTATTCAGCTATATGTCTTAAACATTACCGAAAAAACATTCCTTGCAAAAATTAAGCGGAAGGAACTCAAATAAATTAAAGAACTTTTTTTTATTAAGAAGTCCTGAATGAGATGAGAACTCCACTTTTATTAATATTGAATGAAAAAAAAATTGCTCTTAATCTGAGAGCGTTCGAAAAGTCATATTTTAATTTACTTAATGCTTTTATCTGACTAATTATGGCTTTTCCGTTTCATTTCGTTTTTTCAGCAACAAGCCACACTCAAAAAACATTGAAATTCTGGAGATAATTCTCCCAAAATAGGGATAAATGATAAATATCAGTTCAGTTTGACCACGGATTGTACCGAATTGGTAAACGTTCAGTTTAGACGAGTCTATCTGAATGAGGGGACAAGTTTGAAATTTGATGCGCGTGTTCCGCTCTTTTAAATGAGACTCTGCTTCATTCAGAGGCTAACATAGATCTGCAAAAGCTGACATCCCTGAAAACTAATAGAAGCGTCCATATTCGCCTCTAAACCGGATGTTTGCTGTTCTATCTAATCGGTGGTCAAACAGTGCAACTTTGTTTTTCCTTTACGATTTTTAACAAAATAAGGAAAAAAAGTTATTTTTGGGTGCATATTTCTATATATATCTTAATATATAAAAACCGTCTGTGCGGACGTTTGTCACCATAAGACTTTTAAACGGCTGGACCGATTTTGATCAAATTGTTTGTGTGTAATTAAGTTGTGGCAAGCATGGTTTTGAAGCGCGATGGACCAAATCGGAAACGTTTTTGTAAAATAATTAATTAATTTAAGCATTGGATGGCTTATCTCCCAAATCTTACTAATATTATATATGCGAAAGTTTGTCTGTATGGATGTATGGATGGATGTATGGATGTTTGTTACTCTTTCACGCAAAAACTACTGAACGGATTTTGATGAAACTTTACAATAATATAGCTTATGCATCAGAATAACACATAGGGTAGTTTTCGTCCCGTTATGGGGAGCAAAACCCCCTTAGGGGGCAATAAAACACAATTTTTGTATAAATTCTCTAATATTGGGATGAAAAAATACTTGCACATATTTACATTATATGTCCATCGAAAGCTCTGATTTTTCTGCTGAAGATGGCACCTGTTCGAAATTTCTAAGTAGAATAAAAAACGAGTTATGAGCTTTTTAGATCCATGTTCGAAGGCTTTCCTCAACTCAATACAGTATTTAGTGTATCATCTCAACTCCCTGTCGATAGCCACAATTGTTGTATTGTTGACTTTCTTTGCTTTTCGTGATTGTTCAAGGCTTTTCTCAAGTCAAATCTTGAAGTAAGATTTTTGCACAAGATTGGCAAATAATACATGATTTGGCTGATGATTTTCCATTTAAACGGAACTTTAATGTAATTAATGGTTTTTATTATTATTTATGCTGATTGAACACTTACTCATTATCTAAACAACCAGCAGATCGCCAAAATTTTTGCAGAAAGATTTCCGTAGCTGATGCATTTGGCTGTTTTTTCAACGTTGCTGTTTTTGAAGCCGAAGACTACCTCATAATGTTTCTCAGCTTTCACAATGTAAACAAAATATCGCCAATCAAAGAATTTTCAAAAGACTTTTTTTACTGTGTTAAATAATCCAGCAACTAAATTAGGCAAATCCATAAACAGCAAAAAAACTTCCATTAATTTTCCTTTTTGCACAATTTCAAACAATCACCTAATTTTATTACTTATTTTGGTAACATTTCGGATGAAACTGTTTAGCGCCATTTTATGGTGACCAAAAATATCTCAGCATCTGGCGACGATATCTCTGTAACGAAAATTAATATCATATCGTTTTACAAAGTAAGGAAAGAATGGGGGAGCATCATCGAAGGTACCCCGAAACGACTTTCGCAAATTCGGTAAAATCGCACCAAGAGCCACAATGATTAAAATTTCCCGAAATAACTAAAGCAAGTATAAGGGGATTACGAGCGCAGCTACTTTTTTTAATCACTTCGTACTTCATTAGCCATAGAGAGAAGGTTTTAGACTCCATGTTTAAAAAAAAGTATCAACAGATTAATCTTTTTAAACATGAGAAGATTAATTTCATGTTTTTTAAATTTTTATATGCTTAAATATAGTGCTTTCGTTTCTAAATCAATACTACTTTGTTCTTTATACTTATTGCTATTTTAGTTTTATGGGTAAGGAAGAAACTCGATTTTTAATCACGTCAAAAAGATGTGTTTTAAATTCTTTCACTTAAAACAGAAAACAAAAGCAAGTAACGATTTTTTCTAATAATTATTACTGACCCAGGCAACGCCGGGTATTTTTGCTAGTGATTAATATTTATTTTAACCTATTGTTGAGCGAGAACTGAAATAAATAGTTAACCCGTTGCCAAAGGACAATAAGAAAGCCAACTCTGCTTTTTGTAATGAAATTTCCTACTGCGATATGTCAATTGAAAATAAATAAAACGTAGAGAGAGAGAGAGAGAGAGAGAGAGAGAAGCCTTCATTTTTTGAAAACAACGATTTTAGGTCCCGTGATATATTTTAAAGTAAAGTACTCAGAAACTACCGTACCTAGCAACATTTGTTTCTCGGTGGAAATCCATCTGAATTTTGGCACCAATGTCAAGAATACTTTAAGGATTATCAAACTAATCAATACATTATTAAAGGAAAAGATGATGGAATTGAAAGACGAAACAAATTTTATTTTCATCCATATAAATTACAACACAGTATTTCTTTACACAAAAGATCAGTGCAGTGGTGGACCTTTGGTGGAAAGAATAAAGTAGGCAATATATGAAGTTTTAAAAGTTTTCGTTCAAAAGATCGGACCGCTAATCGGTCGGAGTTAGCTTCACTCACTGATCGGCTGGATTACAGTAACGTGGTGGCTTGGCGACATTGGCAATGAACAATAGAGTTGCGTGATCATTTGTTTACATTTTAAATCTACTGTTAATGTAATTTATTGTATTTTTTGTTCATTTGGAGAAATATTTCAAATTTCAAAGAATTGCTTTTCGTTTTTAAAGAGTTTTTAGTGATTTTAGTTGAAGAATGTTTATTTTACATCAGGAGGAAGGGGGGGGGGGGAGGGATGAGTGATTTTCGCTTATTCAGAGAACTGTTTTTACCTTTATTATTTTCTAAACGATATCCTTTCGATTGTTTTATTCTTTTTCATATGGGGGATATGTTGCAGCGGGATTTCCCGTTTGTTCCAGATGAGTAGTTAGTTTTCTACACTTAATATCTGAGAACGCTTTTTATCCTTTGAGTATGGCTGAAGGAACAAACCATCAAGTACGGAAGAAAAAATAGTTAATAAAACAACTGCTCAGTAGGCATTAGATAAATCAAGTTGTAATAAGTATACGCATTCTGACACCAAGCAGCTTAAAACATTTTCTTTTTACTTATTTTTTTTCAACAAAACGGTTCAAACACTTGATAGCTTTTTGAAATGTTTTAACTTTTCAATTTACAAAGTTTGAACAGAACAACGTCTGTCGGGTCTTCTAGTATGTATATATATATATATATAATATAAATATATATATATATATATATATATATATATATATATATATATATATATATATATATATATATATATATATATATATATATATATATATACAGTGGCGTACCTAGCGTAGGGGACTCCCGGGGTGGTAATGTGAAGTGTCACCCTCCCCCCACCTACATCCAAAGCAAAAGAAAAAAAACATGAAATTCATGCAATTTACATTCGTACATCACAACTTATTTTTGTTGTTACGAAATTAAAAATGAGCTATGGACAAAAATAAATAAAAGTGTGGGGATCCGGTAGTTTTCCCCCTGGAAAATTTTCAAATCTGTAGTCTTAAATATGTATTTTAGCTTCACACTTTTCAAAAACTTGCAATTCCACTTTAGGTGTAATCCTCCAGACGGGGGACAACCGGGGCGGACCGCATCCCCCTTCCGCCCCCCCCCCGTAGTGACGCCACTGATTATGTATATATATATATATATATATATATATATCCAAGAATTTTTTATTCATACAGGTTTACTGTTAATGGAACGTATATCAGTTTGCATTCTGCTTCTTTCCAGACGCCATAAAACTGTGTTATTGCTGCCCTCAAAATAACAAGTCATGTAATTTATATACGTTCCCTTTCAATGTTTTCCGCTTTATCAATCCTTACGAGTATTACCTACACATGGGTGAAAAGAAGCGGTCTTTCCAGGGTGACACTTCTTGTAGCTGTAGAAAGAAATGGCTTTAATCCTAATAAGATAGCATGGCTATTACGCCTTATAGGTCTTGATATATGTCAACATTTTGGGACAAAGTCGTGGTTCTCGAGAAAGGGATTACCTATTATTGAAGTAGATGAAAGGAACCGAAACAGAGCAGAATACAAATGCTATTAAGAATATATGTGTGACCAAGTTTTGTCGGTTTTTTTTATGGCACGCTTCAAGTGCGTATTGAGATTAATACTGCATTCCATGGATGATATTTGATTTGATAGGAAATGCATTAATGGCAGTTGGAATTCTAAGCTTTAATCGTGTTTACTTTTATATTATTTTTTTTCTGTTATCTATTTAAACATGCTGTATTTGACGGGTCTAAGGTGTAATTTTTAGATTAATATGTGTGTTTGAAAATGTTGAAGGTAATAGTAACAGATTAAAGGTGACTTAGTAATTTATCAAGTATATTATTAAGTGTTTTGAAGTAAGTTACCGCCCTAAGCTAGGGCTAAGGCAGAAATACATAAAATACACCGCCAGCTCAGTCATTCAATCCGAGGACTGCAGTTCTACAGTCAATACTACAGAGGTGTACTAATTCTACATTAGCTACCAGTTTGTTTGGCTCCCTTAAGCTGTTTTCCGCCTCCTGCTTAGTTACTTCCTATTCCGGGCTGATGAGTGCAAAAAAGCACGAAACTACAGTCCTCAGATGGAATGACTGAGATGGCGGTGTATTTTAAGTATATTATTAAGTGATTCACAAATGTTCCACATGAAACATAAAATTGGATTAATATTTAGAAAAGTATCTATTTTTCTTGTATTTTTATCGTGCAGTAATAGTAGTATCAAAAAATTGTTTATCACATTAGCAAATAATAATAATATAAAGAATAATAATAATTACTATTATCATTATTATTATTGGAAATCATTATCATTACAAAAAAAAAAAAAAAAATACCGTATTTACTTTTCATTGTCTCATGTATCTGTTTTTCCTCATTGGTTAAAAAAAGTTTAGTTTTCAATCAATTGCTTTCATTGCATTTTTTGAAACTTCGCACATTAAGCTAACTGGCAATAAACTACACATTTAAATAAATTGTTTTGATGTGAAGGAAAAGTGCATAATTTCCTTAGCATACGGAAAAACAGTTTTAAAAATTAAAGAATTTTAAACGTGTCTTAAACATTATGGCAATAAAAATATTAATTTAAGAGGGTTAAAATTTATTTTAGAGAATAAATTTAATAAGACTTTTGATTTCATGTTTATCAATATAGCAAAGGATCTTAAAAACTAAGATAAAAAACTAAAATACAAACTCGCAGTGGTAAGGAATAAAATTTTAATAACTATCAAAATCAAAGTTAATAGAAGTTAAGTTTTAACTCCTATCTTAAGAACAAAATGGTTTCTAAGAAGCTTCTTTATGTTTTTCTTACACAATATTTGAAAACAAAAATATTTAAATTATTTTTTATTATACTCAAAAGATGATTATAGTTAAACATTGTTTCTTGCAAAACTGCTAAAAATTCATTTAAAAAAAGTATTAAAGTACTGTAATTTTATTGCTTTCAGGTCTATTAAAAGAACAATTTTTCGGTAAAACATTCTTAATATAAAGAAAATTAAATGTGCCCAGTTTTATAATCAGCATTTGGGGTACATAAGACAATATGGTAATTTTATTAAACCTGTAAAAATGTTCCAAGTATTTTTGGAAATAAAGATAAAAAAGGAAAGCTAATGTAAATATAAATGTGTTTTTTTAATCAAAAAATGGCGGATTTTTTCTTTTTTTTTAATACATAGTAATTTTAAAATAACTAACGGATCTTTCTTAAAAACTACACTGAGGAAAAAAATAGCTTCATCATAAAGAAATTAGAACGCTAGAGTTTAGCGTGTATACCGACAAATACACTCAGAAATTTCTAACCAAATAGTGAGAAATCGAAATAAATGAACTATTGACTACAAAAAATACGGAGAAAGATAATGTACCGCTTTCCAGATGCAAAAAACTAGTAACTGAAAATTATCCAGAATAATACTCGTTATATGTTAGCACAGAACAAACAGTAAAAAACCTTTTAGTAGATATATAACTCAAAAAATTTTGCTTTGATAAAAAACATTCTCTGGCATTTTCGAAGCCCTAGACTAAATCTGATTTTTTACGCTGGGAAAAGAAAAAATCTATTTACTCAGGTATTTAAAAGACAAAGTATCCTGTATTCTTTCAATATATTTCAGCAGTTCCCGCTTGCCTTATCAAATCTTCAGGGATAGATACAGATAAGGAAGGAGAGGAAGTGCTCCTTCTTGGGTGACAGTTTGTGAAAGAGTAGAAGGGAAACTTAGTCCAGATAAAGGAGTATAGATGTTACGCCCTTGCTCGATGTGTGTTATTGATTCCTGATATTGTTTCACTTTACGAAAGGAAAGTTCTTGCGAATGAATTTCGCTACATATATATAAATATATATATATAAATATATATATATATATATATATATACATACATATATATATATACATACATATATACATATATTTTTTTAGACTTTCTAATACAATTAAACCTTTAATGTTAACTCGTGCGCTGCCGACCTCTTCAGAAACCTGCAAATTTTAAGTACAACCACTGCTCCCGCTCTCCGTCGACGAAGCAGTGTCCACTCAGTAAATTTTTACTGTTTAAATGTAGTTGTGTTTAAATTTGTCAGTTTTTCATTTGTACTACTTCTTCAAATTCTTGCATATCTTGTTCATTTTTTTTCAATTTGTTGTTATTTCGTTATTTGTTATTTTACACTTACTTCGTGCACGCCTGGAGGTGGAACACATGCATAACACCAAATATTTAAAATACATTTAATGCTTTAGCCGCAATTATGCGCTGGTTGAGTGTAGAATATATTTTTTTTTACCTTCCCATATATATATATATATACAGACAATTCAATGTGTTGTGAATTAAGTTCACGGATTTTAAGATTATTCAGCGTGCAATTTAAGAATGCAATTTAGATTGTTAAAGGGTAACAATAAAAGAAAATGATTCTTAGCGTATATTTGAAACTAGAAAGTTTCCCGCTAAGATATGACGGGTGAAAATTGCTTCTACATTTGAACGAAGCCATTGCCTGTTTGATGATATTTCGATAGTTGAAATTTCAACCCTAACTCCAGTGGATGAATCCTAAACTCGAGTAGATAGCGTTCACTGTTTACTACTTTTTCGTTTCTTCATTCCCCTGAAATGACACAGTCTCACCAGTAAAACAGTTCCGCTGCCGGATCGAGTTTAGCCTTGTCACGATAAAGCCTTTGCCTGCATGTTAAACATTAACAAAATGTATTGTCAAATTATCATGCCGTGGCGCGAGTTTCAATAATCATGACGTCAAGAGTTTTACTCGATCATTGGCTTATATATATGAGGATTCGGTCTTTCAGAAGCGTTGAAGAAGTAAGTGGTTTCAAAGCATTATAAAATGCGTTAAAGAATACCAATAGAAATGAGAATCGTTGACATGAGTTTCAAGGTTACGAAAAGCACCTTTTACCATAGAAAAACTTTTAAAATTTACTTTTCGTTAATGTGATTTTTTTGACTTTCTGTTTATAATAATTGTACGTCTAATAAAAAATCTCGTTTTAAAAGAAAATATGTATAGTAAAAAAGCAAGTAGAATCTCATCATCATCATCAACGGCATCATCACTTCTATTTTTATTAATATTATTAATATGGTTATTTATTACTATTTTCAAGATAACTTTGTTATTATATTTACCATTTTTATTGGTACTGCTGTTGTTACTGCTGTCATTTATTTATTTATTATTTTTGATAGTTTTGGGCTACAATTTTAAGGGTTATTGGTTTTTTTAGATAGAAAGGCTTTAACCTTCTGTCATATGCGTTATTATTCAGAATTTTTTGCGTAAAAAAATTAATTTATCAATCAAAAAATCTTTTTGTCACACGTTCTAAGGTAATAGTTACTTCCAATAAAATTTATTCAAAGGAAACCCACCTCTTAGAAAAATATAGTGGTTGGTGGGAGGGTGTTGGAGAGATTTACATTTGGGTGAGTCGAAAAAATCGATTTCTTAATTTCGGTATCGCGTTACCTCTCAAAAGATATACTTTGGTATCCTCAATTGAGGGGGGTAAAATCTAATTTGACATTTTCAGTTTGCGCGGGAGGCTGAAAGTTTGAAAAAATATGTTAAAAATTTAAATTTTCAGAAAATAACAAAATTAGTTTTCTTGTATTTTTCAGAATGCAACAGCTAGCTATAAATGGTTAGTATATAGCGTGGTTTGAACCTAAAAAATATTTTAAAGCTTTTGTATAAGATCTGGATTTCGCTTATTCACCTTAGATTGGGTTTTAAATTTCAGGAGATTTCAGCCCGATTTACAGCTAATGCGCAAACGAAAGATCTAGTGTAAAAGCTATAAAACATCTTTTTTAGGTTTAAATTACGCTATATACTGGCAACTTATAGCTGTTGCCATACAAAAAAATAAAAAAAACAAGGTTTATTATTTTTTGAAACATTTAATTTTTAGGATATTTTTTCAAACTTTCAACTTCATTCGCGAACAGAAGATATCAATTTAGATTTTTTTCCCCTAATTGAGGATACAAAACTACAACTTTTAAGAGGTACAGCGATTCCGAAATAAAACAATTTGATTTTTTTCGAATCACCAGTAATATTCTTCCTTCAATATTTACTAATTAACTTTGTTTTTTCAATTAGTTTTTTTTTTTGGGGCGGGGGGAATAAGCCGGCAGCAGTGTTTTTTATTTTGTAATATTTTGTTGTTGTTTTTCTTTTTTTTTTTTTTTTAAACCTTTAAAGAAAAAGTAGATTAAAAACTGAATTTTATACTCATTTTTTGAAGTTACTGATTAGGCGTCTTCCAAATATTGGCAAAAACATAAACTTTTATTTATCTTCAGCATTAATACTGGTGACAAAAAGTTTATCATCGCAAAATAAAATAATAAATTTAAAATACAGAGAAGGGGACTGGTTTCAAAAGAAGAATTGTAAATAAAACTAAATTTCAAACATACTGCTCGTGCTCATGGGGACAGCAGAAAATATCTTTACCCAAGAACTTGAATTGCAATTTTATTTTTTAATATACATCCTTTCGTACCGGCTTTTTTATCTTATCAACCCTTAAGGGAATCTCAGGCGTAAAGAAAGGAAGAAATGATATCTCCATTGTGACAGTTCTTGTAGCAGCACAAAAAGAAATCTACTTTCTTTCCATGTGATAGCATGACCATTACACTTCTTGACTTGATATACGATGGTGATTCAGGGAAAAACTTCACAATGAAGATAGCATTCAGACACAAGAAATGTAACCTAAGTTCTCAGAAAAAGAGATATATTTGATTATTTAAAGTTATCTGGATCTATCAAAATCTAAGATATATATATATATATATATATATATATATATATATATATATATATATATATATATATATATATATATATATGTATATATATATATATATATATATATATATATATATGTGTGTATATATATATATATATATATATATATATATATACATATATATATATATATATATATATATATATATATATATATATATATATATATTATATATATATATATTGTTTGTTTAAAAGAGGTTAAGGGGTCACAGTACCTTTCAAACTTTTTTTTTTTTTGATTTAAGTAAATTTTATGTTTCTTTGAAAAAATGACATGCATAAGATAAATAAATACATTTGTGCTGAATAGTAAAGTCAGAACAAACAACGTAAGTAGAAGCACAAATTTGTAAATTACCGCAGACACGTGTTTCGGCGTTACAGGGAACGCCTTTTTCAATGCAAAAAATAATGAGCTTATGGATGAAAAGACATCCGACAAAAGCCAAGAGCAGATAAGCATAAATTTCTAAACCTGTATTTGCTAATACTGTTAGACGTTCTGTTAAAGACTTAGTTTCGAATTCTGATCTGGTTGTTACCAAAGCTGACAAGGGTGGCCAAATTGTTGTTCTTGACAAATCATCTTATGTTGATAAAACTAATGATTTGATTTCTTCTGGGCCATATGCTGAAATTTCTAAAGATCCTAGTGATAAAGAGTTAAAAACTATTGCATCTGCTGTCAAGTCTGTTAAGTCTATTCCTTCAAATGTTAAACGCTCTGTTGTTCCATCTATTGCTAATTGTGCCAGATTTTATGCTTTACCTAAGGTGCATAAAGCTGGTATTCCTTTCAGGCCGATTGTTTCCAATATTGGTACGGCTTCGTACAAACTTGCAAAATATTTAGTCTCTGTGTTTTCTCCCCTTAGGAGTCACAATTTATTTACTATTAAAAATTCTGTTGAGTTTGTTAAAAAAATTCATAGTTTCGTTCCAAATAATTCTTTTATGGCTTCTTTTGATGTTAACTCTTTATTTACGAACGTTCCCGTCGAGGGTTCATTGTTATGCCTTCGTAGAAGACTTTCTGAATTTCATTTCACCAATACGGAAATTGAGGATTTAATTTTCCTTACCCGTACTTGTCTTAAGCAATGTTCTTTTGTTTTTAATGGGAATTTTTATATTATGTTAGATGGTCTGGCTATGGGTAACCCACTTAGCCCCATTCTTAGTGATATTTACATGCATTATTTTGAGGTTAAGCTGTTCCAAAAACTGCAGTTCCAATTTTATGTTCGGTATGTTGATGATTGTTTTGTTCTAATGAACCAGAATCAGTTTGAGAGTGATGAGGTTTTATCTATTGTAAACTCCATTGATCCTCATATTCAGTTTTCTTGTGAGAAAGAACGGAATAATTGCATTTCATTTCTTGATGTACTTGTTTCTCGTACTGAAATTGGTTTTGAAACTACTGTTTATCGCAAACCTTTTGCTGTCTCTTTACCTCCTCATAGACTATCGTCTCATCCTCCAAATCAAAAATATTCTGCTTTCAATTCTTTTGTTTATCGCGCAATTAATATTTGTTCTTCGTCGGAACTTCTTAAAGTGGAACTTAATTATCTTAAAGCTGTGGCAATTGATAGAGACTATCCGCCATTTTTGATTGATTCCATTTATAAAAAACTTTCAAATAAATCCCAAACTAATGTTCTTAACCGAACCTTCATCAGAAAGAATTTGGTTGTTTTGCCATTCTTTCCATCTGTAAGCTATCAGGTTGCTAAGATTCTAAAACGTTTCCAATTCCAGGTGGTGTTCTCTCCTATTAATAAACTTTCCTTCTCTTCTCTTAAAGATCCTATTCACCCTCTTAATTGTTTTGGAATTTATAGAATTAATTGTAGTTGTAAACTTGCCTATATTGGACAGACTCGGCGTGCTTTAAAAATTCGCTTGAAAGAGCACCAAAATTATGTGAAAAAACAACAATTAAACAAGTCTAGTATTGCTCAACATTGTTGGGATTCGAATCACTCTTTTGATTTTAACTCTTATCAGATTATCCAAAAATGCCCCAATTCATCAGATCTTGACTTTTGGGAATCCTTTCATATTTTGAGGAACAGTTCTAACTTAGTTAACGATCTTAGTTCAGTTCCATATTTTTCTAACATTTGGCTCCCATATCTTTAATACCCCCCTTTTTTCCCACTCATTTTTATCTATCTTCCTTTGTTTATTTTTACCTTTTTGTCGTGATTGACCCCCCCCCCCCCCCAATTTTCTTCTATTTATCTTTATTTTTCCTTTTTTCGAATATTTTTTGTTTCTGTTTATTTTATTTCATGGTTTTCCATTCTGCTTTTCCTTTCTTGCGGTTCACTTTTACTGACAATTTCTTTTCTTTTTGTTTAAGCTTCGGCTTAATCCTTGTCCAATTGAATTCTTTCTTTCTGGGTTCGTACCTAAGGGAAAGCTCCTGGCCTTTGCTTGCATTCCTATTGGTTCCTTTTCGGTTTATAACTTTGTCATTGGTGTTTGGCTAATCCGCTGTTTTTATCTTTTAAGCTGCATGCTTATCTGCTCTTGGCTTTTGTCGGATGTCTTTTCATCCATAAGCTCATTATTTTTTGCATTGAAAAAGGCGTTCCCTGTAACGCCGAAACACGTGTCTGCGGTAATTTACAAATTTGTGCTTCTACTTACGTTGTTTGTTCTGACTTTACATGACATGCATACTTGTTTCGTAATAAGTAATTTATTTTCGAAATTAAAAATATTGCCTCCTTTTTTTAAAAATTCAAAAAAATGAGGAAATTTTCAATTTTTTGAAATCTCTAATGCTTTTTTATTTGTGCACTAATTTAAAAATTTTTTTTGTTAAACGATCTCTATTATCATTTCTAAAAATCTGTGCATTCATTTGCTTATGAGTTTTTTTAGAAAATTTTCTGTGATAAATTATGTAAAAAATCAAATTTTTTTTATTAAAAAAAATTGTTTTTTTAAGGTTTAACATGCTCTTAATATTTGAGTAATTTATAAAATGTTTATCCAATGCACAGTTTTGTCAAATATGTTATCCCAATTGCAAAAAGTATTACTTTAAAGCTGTATCTTTAATAGAAAAAAAATCCTTAGGGATTCTAATGACATGAAAACACAAAAAAAAAACATCATCGAGAAAAAGCAATTTAAAGTTTTTCTTTTGCATAAAAACACATAGCGAGCATGGCCTAAAACCACTCATAACTTTTTAAATATTTGAACTAAAGCAATGAAACTTTTCCCCTGTGTTCAGAATAATTTTTAGTTTTGAAATAAGCAATAAAAATTTTTTTTGATCGTTTCATCATTTTTGAGGTACTGTAACCAGTTAAATTATTAAGGTCCAAAAAACCTCATAACTGATTTTAAAGGCAAATTATTAGGATCATTTATTTGCTTTGTTGATTTATCTTTTTTTTTTTTTTTTCATTTCTTTATTTACCATTTTATTTTTAGTTTATCAAATTATTGCCTTTTTTTTAAAAGATTATTAGTAAGTTTTATAGTTTCAGTTTTAAGCAAATATAGTAGAAGGTATTCATACTAAAGGGTTCTTAAAGATAGCTCCTGGGTAAACTTTTCTAGATATGCTTTAAATGCATCTTTCCTTTTATGTAAACTAGTCAAAGCAACATCCTCATTAACTTTATAAGAATACTAGCAAAAATACCCAGCGTTTGCCTGGGGTTAGCAATAATTATGAGAAACAATCGCCACTTGCATTTGTTTTCTGTTTTAAGTGAAAGAATTTAAAACACACCTTTATGACGTGATTTTAAATCTAGCTTCTTCCTTACTCATAAAACTAAAGTAGCAGTAAGTAAAAAGAGCAAAATAGTACTCATTTAGAAACGAAAACACGAAATTTAAGCGCATACAACTTTGAAGAATTTCAGAAACATGAAATTAAACTTCACATGTTTAAAAAGATTTATCAGTTAATACTTATTTTTTTTTTACATGGAGTCTTACCTTCTCTGTATGTCTATTGAAAAACGAACTATTTAAAAAAATGTAGCCGCGCCCGTGATCCCCTTAAACTTGCTTAAGTTATATTTGAAAAATTTCAATTATTGTGGGTTCTTGGTGCGATTTAAAATGTTACCGAATTTTCGGGAATCGTTTTGGGATACCTTGGATAATGCTTCCCCTCCTTACTTTGTAAAATGGTATGTTACTAATTTTTGTTAAAGAGATATTGTCGCCATATGCTGAGATACTTTTGGTCACCATAAAATGACGCTAAACAATTTCATCCGAAATGTTTCCCAAAATAAGTAGTAAAATTTGGCGATGGTTTGAATTTGTGCACAAAGTCACATTAATGGAAGTTTTTGTGCTGTTTATGGATTTGCCTAATTTAGTTGCTGGATTATTTTACAGTAAAAAAAGTTTTTAAAAATTCTTTGATTGACGATATTTTGTTTACATGGTGAAAGCTGACAAACCTTATTACGTAGTCTTTGACTTCAAAACCGTGACAGTTGAAAAAACTGCCAAATGCATCCGCTATGAAATCTTTCTGCATAAATTTTGGCAAGGTTTCTGCTGTTAGATTGGATAATGATTAAAAAATCCAATCGGCACAAATAATTTAAAAAAAAACCCATTAATTACACTCAAGTTCCGTTTAAATGGAAAATAATCAACCAAATCTAGTTATTAGCCAATCTTGGGGGAAAAAACGTTACTTTAAGACTTGACTTGAGAAAAAGCCTTAAACAGTCAGACGAAAAACAAAAACATTCAACAATTCTAACTATGAACTGAGAGTTGAGATGATACACTAAATAATGAATTGGGTTGAAGAAAGCTTTCGAACATGGAAAAAAAAGCTCATAACTCGTTTTTCATACAACTTATAACTTTTTAACAGATGTCATCTTCTGCAGAAAAATAAGCGCTTTCGATGGACACAATTTTAATATGTGCAAGTATTTTTTCACCGTCATATTGGGGCATTTATGCGAAAATTTACACAAATTAGAATAAAAAACGAACTATCAATCGGATTTTTTTCGAACTGGTCTACAAACCTCCCCAGTACCAAAAAGAACAAACGGTGAAAGTTTCAGCCAAATCTGCCGGGTAGTTTCTAAGATCTTAGGGAACAAATTTACCAAACTCCATTTTTATATGTATGGATTTAGATAGTTATCCAAAAAATGGTCTTATGCACTCATATTTAGTTAAGCAGGATCAAAGCATTTAGTGTTCCTACACAGTAAAAATATGCTATCCCTGTTGTTTACTGCCATAAAACATATTGACACAAAACTACACGGGTACAACTGTGTTACTTAATGGAAGCTGAGAAAACTAAAGAGATCGTTAAAAGTAAAAAGCTTTTAGATATATATTTAGTGGTGACATTAGTAGGTCTATAATCTTTATCTTCTAATAAACTGGACTGACAAAATCTGAAGCATCAGTAATATTATTCAAACGAGTAAAATAAGATATATAATTGTTCCAAATCCAATGCAAACTGAAAACTTTAATCAAAAATTTTAAAAAAAAAATCATTTTTCCGTATATAAACAAAATTTAAAAGTTATGAACTGTTTTTGATCGTTACATCTTAAAATAGAATGAAAAACGTATGTGAGACAGTGAGAAGCAAAGAGCTGTATGTGACAAAATTAAAAATTTGGAGATAACCAGTACAAATGGTAGGTGAACCTCTCATCTGTCTTGTGGGAAGAGACTGTACTAGTAGCCCTGGTATGTGATGTTATGCAGCATGAGTTAGAAAAACTTTTTCAATGGAAGCCTACCTAGGACCTCGTACTTAAACGCGTTTTTCTCAAAACTTTATAATGTCTATTAATATCCCTTTGCTTCTCACCGCCTCATATGATTTGTATTTACACTCAATCATTTTGCGTTCAAAAACGGAATCTGTTGTAACGTAATTCAACTAAAAATGTTATGCAACATAATTTATACGAACTTAAATGATTAGCGTGATTGTGATGTAAACTGTTGTTGATCTGACATGTTGTAATGTTAATCTGCATCCGAGTCTTCCTAAGCATGAATTATTTTTTGCTGGAAATATTTCTCTGTAGAAGAAATTAATTCTCCTGCTCAACTAAGTGCAATAGAAAGTAAATCTTAGCATTTAAAATAGAATCGATCACACTTCATGTTTCTATTGAAATATGTAATTTAGGGTTGCAACCAGAAAATCATTTCAGAGAGGGTTTTCAACTTTCATGCGGAGTTTTTCGCTATTTGTGCTAATGCTCAAGTCGTCGGGTTATCTATTATGAAAGCGTTTTATGCAATTAATATACATATGAAATACATTTGAGTTTTGGAACAATATTTATTGGAAATTTTTAAAACGAACATTTTAATGCCAAACCGAACTTTTCCGGGAGGAGGGGGGTTGAACCCTAAGACCCCCCCCCTTGTATACGTCTCTGATGTAACTAGATATATTTTTAAAGCCCCTGGAAGAAGTTGTTGTTGTCGTGTGTCAGCTAGGCTGGCAATTTGGGGTGCGCTGCTCGACTTTTCCAACTGCACCGCAAATTTGTGTGAAGCCCGACTTCCACAGTACACACATGTCATAAGGACCCGTTTTTAGGGTAAGCAACCATTCACAGAACAATACACTCACACAAAGAAATGATAAGGACTGGGATCTCTCTCCATCGCAGCCAGACTACTCTGAACCCTACAAGGCGGGCGACCCTCGAGAAGTGTATTTCACGCATTAAAAAACGGAAACACATCTGAAGATGTTAGTCTGAGAATATATTTAAGCTTCGTATTTTAAATACAATTCTATCATCGTAGACAACGTTTGTTTGTTTGTTTTTTTCTTTTTTTTAAATTCACTATTCTAAATGGTAAAATTCAAAATTATGTACAGGGTAATTATAATTAAAGTTCCATTTTTAAAACGCTGTTAAATTAAACCACTGGTCAGAATGACGTCATATTTCAACAGCATATTGTCGAGGAAGGGGGAAAACGTATGGAAAATGAAAATTAAATAGTTGAAATTTTTAGCAATAGATGGCGCTGTAAGCATCATAATTTAATAGCGGTCGTCTATTCTTTCATCAAATTGGTCTTTAGCTGTCGTGAGACTGGCACAAAAGATGTTCAATATGCTGTCCCCCGTTTTCTGAAGCAAGTTAAAATCGAGAAACAGCGTGTTCCACAACCGATCGAAGTATTTCCGGGCTAACGTTTAAAATGTGTTGCGCAATGCGTGCCTTCAGCTCAGCTAAGTTTGCAATCGGAGCACTGAATACAACAACTTTCAGATAGCCCCATAGCCAGAAGTCACACGGGTTAAAATCTGGTGATCTGGACGGCCAGGCTGTATGGAAATGGCGGCTGATAATTCTAGCATTTCCCAAATGGCGCTTCAGCAGTTGCTTCACTGGATTCGCGATGTGCGGAGGTGCGCCATCTTGCATAAAAATGACTTCATCCACGCATCCGCGCTGCTGTAGAGTTGGAATGACGTGGTTGCGCAAAAAGCATTCATAGCGCTTACGAGTTACGGTACAAGGACCGGAGGCACCAGTCTCTTCGAAAAAATATGGCAATGATAAATGATGCCGTAAACCTGCACCACGCTATGACCTTTGCAGGATGAAGCGGTACTGGATTATTTGCGTGGGGATTTTCTGTCGCCCATATTTGACAATAATAAATACTAGTTAGTATTTTTAGAATAGATGCTGCTTAAGTGTCAGAATATGTAAATCAAGACAGCTGTCATGCGCATTAAATTATGAAGCTTACAGCGCCATCGCTGAAATTTTTAACTATTCTTTTTCATTTGCCATACGTTTTCCCCCTTCCTAGATAATATGCTGTTGAAATCTGACGTCATTATGACCAGTGGTTTTATTTTTACAGCGTTTTGAAAATGGAACTTTAATTATAATCACCCTGTACATCACTTTTCTCTGGCACATTTTAGTTCATCATTAGAATGTTAGATGCTTTGATAGATTCATCACTGTTACACTAGTCTTTCACATCATTTAGACCAGATCACTAGTCTAGTCACTAGCTCAGTATTTTCTCATATTTTACCCCGCAAAAATAATCCGCATGCCTCTTAAAGAAACACCAAATCTTATTCCCTCGTCTTAAACAAAAAATCTACAAAAAGTGCAGAATTGAGTCTTCTAAAAAAGTCTCGTTTGAAATCTAATATACTAAAAAAAGAAATCGTCAAAGTTAACTCACCTAAATGTCTGCAGTGGCTTTGATAATGATCTATTACTTTTGACTCTAAGTCAATAAACTTTTATAACCAATTGAAAATGAGCAAACAGACCTATACTCTGTAAAACTCAATCAACAACAAATGTTTGAGCAAAGATGAAAACTTCGTAAGAAAGCTCTGCAAATATTGTAAGTAATGATTGATAAAAAAAACCCTAAAGAACTGATTAAGACTTAATGTTTTTAGTTGAGAATGTATAAAATCGCCACGATTGTCTGTTTTTCAGATTTTCCAGACTTATTTTTTCAACGGAATTCAACGTAGTTTTGAACAATGTATTGTCAAAATGTGTGTTTAAGGATAGTAATACATAATGTGTGGCACTGTTTTTAAATTGGAGCACCGAAAGCTTTGTTTTCATCGGACTTCAATAAGAATTATTCTGATGAACAATCAACGAAAAAGTATATAAATTGACAAATGAAAAATGGTCAGAAGTACTTCTAACTAAAATGTGTTTGAAGCAAGTTAATCTTCTTTACTAATAATAAAGCTCAAATAAACTCTGTCTGGATGTCTGGATTTCTGTGCCGCGCACAGCGCCTAAACCTTTCGACCGATTTTCATGAAATTTAGTACAAAGTTAGTTTGTAGCATGGGGGTGTGCATCTCGAAGCGATTTTTCAATAATTCGATTTTGTTCTTTTTATATTCGAATTTTAAGAACATTTTACCGAACAAATTATCACAACGTGAAAGAGTAAATTTCGTAAGTATCATAACGTGGAACCGTAACGTGAGCGTTGAGCGAGCCATTTAACATAGCAAATTGGCAAGAAATTCATCATCCATTATTTGTAAATATACAGGCGAACCAAATGACATTTTAATTTTCTACTACGGGCACAGCCGTGCGGGTACCAGTAATTACTAACAATAAAGCTGAAGTCTCTCTGTCTGGAGGATGTCTGGATTACTGGATCTCTGGACGCACATAGCGCCTAGACCGTGAGGCCGATTTTCATGAAATTCGGCACAAAGTTAGTCTGTAGTATGTGGGTGTGCACCTCGAAGCGATTTTTCAAAAATTCGATTTTGTTCTTTTTTTATTCCAATTTTAAAAAACATTTTATCGAGCAAAAATTATCATAAGATGGACGAGTAAATTACCAAGTTATCATAACGTGGAACCGTAATATGGGCAAGTCAATTAGCGAGAAATTCGCTATACATTTTTTTTTTTTTTTTTTGTAAATATACAGGCGAACCAAAAGACCTTTTAATTTTCTACTACGGCAAAGTCGTGCGGGTATCACTTGTAATGTAATAAAGCACAAGCTGTCAAGAAAATGCAATATAGTTGGTTATAACGTGAGCGAAAGGACCGCGATATTTGATCGTTATGAACGAGTGCTCTTAAAAAACGGTTTCGTGAAAAAGATCATAGTTATTTTCATATTTTTGTACAATACCAAAGAAGTTGGTTAATTGCTTTGAACTGTCTTATTTTCTCTTTTCTGTTGTGTTCAGGGCACGTATAGCCTGAAAAACATCGTCATTTGCGTCCGTGTGCTTAAAATAGAAGTTTTTCAGCACTTCAGAAGACATTGAATATGTAAAAAGCTGTTGTTCTCAGGATTTGTGTCTTACTAGCAGTACACGCACGGGGATGCACGTGCTAAGAATTTAAAGGAAGTCCGTTGAATAAAATTCACCCCCCCCCCCTCCTTCTAATGTGAAACTCTTAATTTTTCATCAAAAACATAAGTACCAACCTTTTCAAAAAACCTATCAATTGTTTTAAGTTTCAAAAAGTCTTTTTGAAACTTAAAACAATTCCAAAACAAAACACATAAAAAGATTAACAGTAAAACTCAAAATAATCGTTCAACTGTTTAGTTCATCGCTTAGCGTGGCAAGCAACCACGCTATCGTAACCCTGCCATTTAGCGAGTGAAGCTGTTTTTTATGCAATTCAAAATGTTTCGCCAAATGAATAATACAATGATAAAACCGTTATAAATAACTATCACAATTAAATAATACGACAAATCAAATTATTTAATTAGAAAAGTAACTACCTTCAACTATAAAACAAAAGTTCAAGAAATAAGGAGAACAAAACCCAATAGAAAAATCCTACAAAATCAAATTATGTACTTGATTTTTTTTTGTTGATATTATCAAATGATAAGGTTATTGTTAGTACCATTTTAAATATTAATGGAACCTTCTAATGTGCAGTGGAGCATTTATTTATTTAATATATAGCTTATTTATGTTTGAAATATTTTTCACAATCAGTCAAGTGCATTCAGGACAAAGTGAAATAGTTCATTTCTTTACTTCATTCAATTATTTACTAAATCACTTACGTCTTCATTTATTAACTAATTTAATTTAAACTCCTTCATTTAATAATTCACTTATTTCATTCTTTCACTTATTTTTGTATCCATTCACCATTTTATATAATCATTAATCCTTCCTCGTGCATTAATTAAACTAATTTATTTATTAGATAATTGTTTCATTATCTTTTCATTTATTAAATTATCCTTTTATTTACTCATTTTGTTCAAAAATGTTTCCCCAAATCGAATAGAAAATATTTCATTTTTCACATTGCCACGTGAAAAAAAAAAGGTGGAAAATTTTCCACTTCTTTTTGAAGACACAATTTTACTGCCAAAAATAAAAAATAATGTTTCAGTGCAAATTTTATTACAAATTACAATGTTATTTCTTTATATACTGTAATTTTCAAAACAAATTCCCAATTTGTTCATTTCAAAAAAGCTCATCAGTCGTCTTAACTACTTCACTTTACCCCATATTCCCCTACTTATTAGCCACATTTTTTGTCTTAAAGGAATTAACTTTTTATTCTTACTACTCTGTATAAACATTAAACAAAGCAAAATGTACTTGAAATGATACTTGAAGCAGAAAGGGTTTTTTTTTTCACATTTCCCTCTTTTTTTTAAAGAGTCACAGTACCTTTCAAACTTTTTTTTAATTTATATAAATTTTATATTTCTTTTAAACCGTAACATGCGTACTTATTTCGTAATCAATAGTTAATTTAAAAATTAAAAAAATATTGCCTCCTTTTTTTGAAAATTCAAAAAATTATGAAAAATTTCAAATTTTTAAAATCTTTAAGGTTTTTTTATTTTTGCACTAATTTAAAAAACGTTTTTTGCAAAACGATCACTATACTCATCTCTAAAAATCTGTGCATTCATTTGCTTATGAGTTCATTAAAAAATTTTCTGTGATTAATTATGTAAAAAATCAAAGTTTTTTTTTTTTTTAATTTGGTTTTTAAAGGTTCAACATGCTCTAAACATTAGAGTAATTGATAAAGTGCTTATCCAATGCACAGTTTTGTCAAATATGTTATCCCAATTGCAAAAAGTATTTCTTTAAAGCTGTATCTTTTACAGAAAAAAAAATCCTTAGGGATTCTATTGACTTGAAAACACAAAAAAAAAAAAAAAAACCATCATCTAGAAAAAAGCAATTTGAAGTTTTTCTTTTGCATAAGAACACATAGGGAGCATGGTCTAAAACCACTCATAACTTTTTAAATATTTGAACTAAAGCAATGAAACTTCTCCACTGTGTTCAGAATAGATTTTTGTTTTGAAATAAGCAATAAAATTTTTTTGATCGTTTCATCATTTTTGAGGTACTGTTGTAACCCCTTAAACATCACTCGTATTTTTTACATTTTAGTAGCTTTTAGGCTAAAATAGTAGCAGTTTTTTTTACAAAATCGTCGTTTTGGTCCTAATGTAGGCTAAAATAGTCGTCACAGTCTGCAACTCTTCAAAATACTCGGAATAGTCGCTTTTTTAGTCTGACTTTGCTGAAAAGATCTATGTTGCACATTTATTCTTACTTTTTGTTTGTGTATATTTATAGGAACAAATTGAAGAACTTCCTTCAACAGATGTGGAAGAGGAGTTGAGGAGGTGTGAAGCAGGCAATCAAGATCAGCCAAGGCAATCAACTTCAGCCATAGACAATGAACTTGATAAGATATTTAAGTGTAGCTACTGCGATTTTGAGAGTTGACACCCTCATCTTTTACATGAAAAATTGAAATTAAATAAAAACTAAAAAGAAAATAATATAAGCCCAGTAGTTTGAAATGTTATTAAGTGGGTCATTTTCACCATACGCCCGCATTTCAGAATTTTTAATTTAATTTCTGAGCAATCACGATTGCTTATTGCTTTCACTTGACTGTTTTGATGTGCTATCATTTTATTTTCCCACCGCCCTCGCCACCCTCTGCAGCATCACCGTCGACCGGATCCTCACGATGTTGCTCCTATAGCGAAAACCGTCTCCAGATTGCGTCCATATACAACACACACACACATATATATATACATACTTACACACACCTACACGCATACATACATAGAGATACGTACACAAACACACACACACCTACACACACATTCATGCCTGCACACAGACGCAAACACATATGCCTACACACAAACACACATTCCCTCCCCACACACGCCTACATACACACTCGTGATTGCGAAAAACATAATTTGAATTTAAGATGTCAAACTTCAATTTAATTTTTTTGACTTTATTATTACTTTTCAAAATACAAATAGCTGTTAAGTCACATGTTAAGATTTGTGTTATTATTGCAGGTATGAGTCGGAATACTTTTGGAAAAGTACGATGAAAAACACGCAACACAAATCAGAGACAATTACCATACCTAATTACCCCAAAAAGGAAGTGACTATTGTCAAGGTCATAGCTCAACTTATCAGACCCATACAATACTTTGGTCTTTCCTTTTGTGTGCGCTCTTGGGCCCATTTTCACTGTAGAGGCACCTTTGTATACTTGAATTAGTTGTATGTGGCATTTCGTTGAAAGGTTTTGCTCTATTCAAGTGTTTTCTTCGTTTTCGTCCAATTTTATTGGTGATAAAACGCATTAAAAATATTGAATTCTACTTTATCTGTGTTTTTTGTTTTATTTTACTAAGTTCCGAAAGCTTGAAAATAAGTATTAAATTGAGTCGAACACGAAGTTTTACATTTTTCTTTTTTAAAGCAACGATCAGGGTATTTTTTTGAGCAATCACGATTGCTTATTGCTCTTATTTGACTGTTTTTGGCGTTCCTATGATTTTATTTTCCCACCAGCACCCTTTGCAGCACCACCGTTGTCGGCCGCCTCACGATGCTGCTCCTCTAGCGAAAACCGTCACCAGGTTGCGTCAATATCCTACACTTACACGCATGCATACACGTATACACGCACGTACACACACACAAACATATACACATACATACACCTACACACACAAACACATACACACACGCATACATACAGACACGTACACATACATACAGATACCTACACATACACACACAACTACCCACACACTCATACCTGCACACAGACACAAACCACATGCCTACACATGCATACACATACCCCCCACACACAAACACACATACCCCCCCCACACACACACATAAACACACACGCCTACATACACACACACACACACACACACACACTCGTGATTGCGAAAAACATAATTTGAATTTAAGAGGTCAAAATTCAAATTATTTTTCTTTTTTTTTACTTCAACAACACATCAGTAGAGAAAGATATGGGATTCCTACACGGTCCCTGCTCTATGCATAAGAAATTCAAACTGAAATGTGTTCGTGAGTTTTGGTCATAGATAACTCGAAGTTCTTGAGCTACTGCGTTTTTTTTTTTTTTTTTTTTTTTTTTAATGAGAGTTCTCTAACTATCACTGTTGGGACCTGGGGACCGAATAAAAAGTTATATTTTCTATGTTTAACTATTTTTTCGATTTAAAAGATTTACTTTCACTTGCGTTAAACTTAACCTCGGAGCTAGCTCATTTTGGACTTTTTTGCTGCAGGAAGAAACAAGCAGATAACTGTGAAAAGCCAAAGTTAGAGAATGTCAGCATTCACCGGTGATTCACCAAAAAATATTCGGTATTTCGCTGAAGTGATTGCTACGTGAATACCGACATTCACTGGCGAATGTCGACATTTACAAAATTTAATCGTATAAAATACATGTATATAAAAAATCTGCTACACATCCACTAATTTTTTGTATTTATAAATTTACTAATTTTATTGAAAACTAAATATAGGATATATAGAAAAAAAAATTCTTTTCTTTTATTTTTTAATTTTCTTATAAGTAATTGGCACTTGTTCTTTTCGTAATATACTAGGCTCACACAAATGCTATTTACACAAGACAAAATCTGTGAGAAAGCAGCCAAATGTTAAAACTATTGGTGTTTTTTTCCCTCCGAAGAATATAGCTAACATAATACGAAAAGAAAAAAGAAATACATCAAAAGCAGGCTATTCCTTCAAATGAATATCAACGGGAGATACCTTTGATGAAAGAACATCAGAGAAATCGCCTCCATTTGAGCTGAGCTCTCATCTAAACCTGATGATACATCTATCGTAATCGTATTTTGGTTATCGTATCGTTGAAGATGAAACCTTTGAGAGAAATACTCAAACGGCGAATGTCTTAGAAAGGTAACTCAGATTTTATTGAAGATTGGTCATGCATTATAATATCTTTAGTATAAAATTTTATTTCGAGTTTTATTATTTGTATTGACGTTTGGAGCTTCTACACTTAATAGGTAAGTGTCCTTTTGTACTTCCTTTTACAAAAAAGGAAGTATTGTATTCGCGAAAAAAATTTTACTCAAAAATCGACCTTAATTTCCATTTTACTCACCCCCGAATAATTATTGAGTTTTTTTTTTCGACTCGACCACACGTGGATAAGTGCCTAATAACGTATAGACACGCGAAATATCCATAATGATGATTCCCGAGTTAATTACAACGAGTTTTGTCGTGACGTTTGTATGTACGTGCGCATGTATGTGCGTATATATGTCGCATAACTCAAGAACGGTATGTCCTAGAAAGTTGAAATTTGGTACGTAGACTTCTATAGGAGTGTAGTTGTGCAACTTACCTTTTGGCTGCATTCGGGTGTTTCTAAAGTTGTCTTTTGCCTCTTTTTGGGAGGAAATCATTATTAATTTCAATGTAAACTCAAATGGCGTTACAATTTGGCGGATACTTGGCGATATATCGCCAGTCTTTTGGTCGCCAAGTTTTGTCGCCAACTTAGTGACAAATTTGGCGATTTTTTTTAAAAATTTGTTTCAATTTGGCCATTGTTGGTGATATTTAGAGAGTAAACTATTGAATCACATTAAAATTGCCTGTAATGGAGATATGACATTAAATTGCAGTAAAAGGAAGTCATGTGATGCACACATCAGCTCGTTTTTTCAGCAGTTGAATTGGAAAATGTATTTATATTGTCACGTCTATTACATAGCGCTTTGGCCCGACGATAAGCCATATAAACCATGTCCGCTTAGTTCGAAATTGAGGATGCGGTGTTTGGAGTGGATTTAGATTAGTGCATGTTTTATAAGTTTTACGGGGGTAGGCGGTGATCAAACTGACAAGGAATCCACCTGCACAGGTATTTTTGAGAAACATTACTTAAATTTAGTAATTTCCATTTTTTTACGATTCTCTTACGATTTAAAATTAGTGAAAGAAAAAAAGAATAAAAATAAAGAAAAAAAAATAAAAAATATATATATATATATATAATTGCTACATTTTCACAAATAAAAAGTACAATCTAAAATAAATATTTTCATTTTCATTGTTAAAGCGTGACTTGAACAAATGTTTTCGATCAACTAACCTATTTTAATCAAACTAAGCAATTTTAATTGACTTATTAACAAGAGTTAAGAAAAAAAAGAAACTGTAATATCCGTATATGCATTAACTTTTATCTATAAGTTTTAATGCGAATTTCAATTAGTTCGCTCTTATTTTCGCTGTTTTTCGTGACTGAAAAGAATTAGTGATTGTTTGATTTTTTAGCAACTCTAACCTACAATCAAAAAAAACTTCTAATACCACTTGGTGAATCTTTTACTATTTCTACAAGTCTAATGAATATGAACCAAAGTTTTTAGATTGTTGTATAGTTGACACATCATGCAAACTTGGTCACATTTCAAAATATTGAGCAAAAATGTGGTTAAGAGCGTACGAAAAGTTGAATGGAACAAACTTATGATATCAAAATGCGCCATAGAATTTGAAGAAATCATCCTACCATTAACTTGTGTTCGTACAGAGGGTGGTTTTTATTGTATTTTATTATTGTTTCATAGTTTTATTATTTGAACACATTTTAAAGTTTTTTTTTTAATTTTTAATAAAAATTAAACATAAAAACGTCAAGTGCCTTCTGATCGATACTACTCAATTATTTACAAAATTACTTACGTATTCATTTATTAATTAATTCATTTACATTCCTAAATTTAGTAACTCATTCATTCACTTATTTTCATACTCATTTACTCTTTTACTCACTCAGTAATTTTGATTCCATGTATAATTTAATTAATTTAATTTTTTATTTGTTGTTCCAGTATTTTTTTTTTCATTTATTCATTAAACCATTTCTTAACTGATTCATTGGATCAAAAATACTTTTTTTTTTTAATATAGAATAGAAAATATTTCGTTGGAGTTTATTTTATTATTCACTTTGCTCCATGAAAAAAAAAAAAAAAGTGAAAATATTTCTTTTTTTTTTTTAATCGCAAACTTACTACCTTTTTTTTTTAATTATTGTTTCAGTACAAGTTTTATTATAAAATGCAGTTTTCCTTCTTAATGTACTGTAATTTTCAAAACAAATTTCCAATTTGTTCATTTTGAAAACGTTCAGTCATTTTTTACTTTTTCACTTTGCCCCACATTTCCCTACATTATATTAATAATAAAGTATTAATTTCTTTATGAAAAACATGCTAAAGTATGCAAAATATTTCGTCCTCATAACCTATGTCCGACTTTCAGTCTGATTTTCTACGATTTTATTTTTCAGACCTAAGCAAGTATGCAATTTATTTTCTTTTTCAACATTCTCTGGATTTTCCTTCGTTATTTATTGTCTGACACGTGAGTTTGCGAGCGAAGAACCTGTCATTTTCTATTTTTATATCCTTTCTTGCGTTTGCGATCTTTGAAGCTGAAGTATAAACATTGAATTTTCTTCCTGGAGAAAAAATACAGTACTCAAAAAATTTAGAAGAGCGTAACAAGCATTTTTCTTGTGCACTGCTTTAAAATTAAAATTGAATGTTCGTTTTAAATTATGATGTTGAATTATTTGATGGTGTTATTTCAAGAAATCGAATGATTCTTTTTTCAGCTATTTAGTTATATTTATTTTCTGATCTATTTTTAAATATATTTAGGGCTTATGCCAGAATGTATTGCACAGCTTTATGAAGCAATTTTAAACTGCATCTTTTAGTACATCCTAAATTCTCTGTATATGGATTAAATGATTGGACTGTGAATAAATGATTTATGTTATTATTATTTTGCTAGCAAACCTTTTGGTATAAAAGGGTACGAAAACGTAAAAAAGTAAGATTATGTTTCACGATTGGTTCGAAAATAACAAAACGTTTTTATCATATAATATATATTATATTAAAATAATTTAATATTATATTAATACAGTAAACTCCCGATTATCGGCGGTCAGGTTATCCGCGGCTCGGATTATCCGCGGGTCCTTTCATATATTTTTTTTAAATTTGTGATTGTGTTGTCGCTCTCGCTTTTAGATTTTACATGCATTTTTTTTATATTAAATGTTGGTAGATGCAATGTAGCAATGTTTTTAGTTATAACTTGAATGAATGTGTGAGTGTCATTAATATGTTTATCTATTGCATACACTAAGTATCGTTTTTTACCTATTATTCGGATTATCCGCGGTTTCGCTTATCCGCGGTTACTGTGCCACCCTATTCCGCGGATAACATATTCTGAAGAAAAAAAAAAGAATTAAAAATTGACCCACTGAAAAATTGACCCACCTCACCCCGTAAATGATGGGCCTGTGAGGGTGATTATACGCATTAAAGTGGGAAATTACGGTGGTAAGAATCTGAAGTTAGGTTTTAATCAAATCTTATTAAGTACAATCGATTAACAAGGACCAATATACTCGATTATTCTTACACGTAATTCGTCTTGTCTGAAAAGTAATAAACCGTAGGACGGGGATTGCAAAAAAAAGTTCCTTTTATAAATAACTCATTGTAAGCGTGTTCTAACTACTGAGGTTCGACTGTATTCAACCCCCCCCCCCCAAAAAAAAAAAGAAGTAAATATACTCAGAAAATTACGAAATAACATGCTCAAATACGACGAAATTAATTTGACGAAACCAATTCTCTCAAAATTACAGAAATGATTATTAATTTGACGAAACTAGGGTGAAGAAATATTTCTTAACATTTAACGAAATTTGCATTCTCAAACAAATGACGAAAGCAGTTTCTTCAATTTGACGAGATGTTCGCTCGGAGCATATCCCTGGAAGCGGTTTCGTCAAAAACGAAGAAAATTTCGTTTAAATTGAAAGTCTATTTCTGAGTGTATGTATGTCAATGAGTGGGGGCCTCCATGGCTCTGTGGTCGGAATTTCGTCTTCTAAGATGGCGGTAGGAGTTTTGATTTCCACCGGTGCCTTCCTTCTCTTGCGCTGTAAATCTTTCCTCTGTGTGTCTGGAGGAAAGACGATTTAGTACAAAGTCCTTTTGTACAATACATGTGAAGCTGTTTAAATCCTCCGCAAATAAGTAAATGTCAATAAGTGCCTACAAAGACATCTTTTGTTGTTTGTTGTTCCACAAAAACACAAAGATTCTATGCTCTTCTGATCTGATTTTAGACAGATGAAAGTTTCTAATGCCAATTCATCTAACAACGAGCTGATGTGTGCATCACATGACTTCCTTTTACTCCAATTTAATGTCATTTCCCCATTATTCGCTATTTTAATGTGATTCAATATTTATTCTCTAAATATCACCAACAATGGCCAAATTGAAACCAAAAAAAAAAACTCCGCCAAATTTGTCGCCAAGTTGGCGACAAAACTTGGCGACCAAAAGACTGGCGATATATCGCCAAGTGTCCGACAAATTATAACGCCACTTGAGTTTACATCGAAATTAACAATGATTTCCCCCCAAAAAGGTGCAAAAGACCCCCTTAGGAACATCCGAAAGCAACCAAAAGGGGAGGTGCACAACTAGACCCCACTACGAGTCTATGTACCAAATTTCAACTTTCTAGGACATACCATTTTTGAGTTATGCGAGATACATACGCACATACGCACATACATACAGACGTCACGAGAAAAGTCGTTGTAATTACCTCGGTGATGGTCAAAATGGATATTTCGCGTGTCTATACATTCTTAGGCACTTTTCCGCATGTGGTCGAATCGAAAAAAAAAACTCAACATTCATTTGGGGGTGAGCAAAATGGAAATTAAGGGCGATTTTTGAGTGAAAATTTTTTCGCGAATACAATACTTCCTTTTTTGTAAAAGGAAGTAAAAAAGGAGGGAGGGGGATTGAAATTTTAAAATCTCACGCGAAAAAAAAAAAAAACTAGCCGTTTATTTACTGGCATGTACTCATTCCTTCGTCAACCTACCCCGTAACATTGAAGAATGTGTAAAACATATAAATATTCAGTGTTAAAGAATCCTCAAACAGAAATCACTGTGGTAAAGAATAATCATGTCACTCGCTTTCAATGGTCTCGGTTGAGTTTTCTTTTCAGCTTTCTCACTTAATAATCAAAATTCGTTTTCGTGCACACGCATGGTCTTATTAGCACTTGTCCTAAACATCAAAGTATAACCTAAACAGACGGAAGTTGATTTTAAGACAAGTTGGCTTAAGTTATTTATTGTGCGTACATACAGGTAGTTATCAAAATAATGGAAACACTTGGAAAAAAAATTCGGAATCGCTACTTTGCCGTAAATGTTATGTTTATAAAGAAGCCCTTCTGACTCTAATCACTCACACTGGTGAACCCAGATCGTGATTGAGTTCTGTGGTCACTTTTGCTGCTGTTGTTCACTTTTTAGACACTACATTTCACACACTATACAGGTGGTTATCAAAATAACGGAAACACTCTGTGACAAGTGTGTTGGAAACCACTACTCTGCCGTAAACGTGCCGTTAATAAAGGTACCTTCCAACTGCAATCACTTACACTGATAAATTCAGATGGTGATTGAGTTCTGTGGTCACTTTTGCTGCTGTTGTTCACTTTTTAGACACTACAATCCACTTCAATACCCGTCGGTTTCTTTTACTGAGCTTCTCTTTCCTTCCACTGTTTTGCCTTGCCAGCGTGTCTTACCGCGATGTGTGTATGCTAGCATTACTTTAGCTACTGTACTTCTAGAAACGCCAAAAATTTGAGATGTTTCAGTTACGTTTGCTCCAACTAGACGCGCTCCAACAATTTGGCCTCTTTAAAAAATTGAGAGGTCCGACATTTCACGCGCTTGAAAAAAAATCCAAGACTTTCAAAACTTCCGTTAAACTACACTGTTAAAAATTTTCCGGAAAATTTACGGTAATTGTTACTGGCATCCATGTTGCCAGTAACTATTACCGTAAAAATCAAATGTTACTGTAAAATTTTACGGTTTCCTCGGTAGGCCACAGCAACCAGTTGGCGCTGGGATCGCTTATTTCTCCGGTATAAATTACCGTAAAAATCAGCGATGCGTCGGCGATGCAATTTTACAGTAACAATTACCAGAAAATCTTCCTGAATTTTTAACAGTGTACCAAATACTATCAGATCATACACATTGCTATTTATAAAAAAAATAGACATCCAGTTTTATTCTTTATTACTTACAAAGTGCATTCATAAATGTCACTTTTATTCACAGGTGTTTCCATTATTTTAAAAACTACTTGTATATCCTTCAATCAGACAAATTCGTAGGAGTAGTTGCGATTCCGAAGATGTTATACGGATGAACCAGTCCAAGAGTTATTTTATAGAAAGGAAATATGAAGATTATAAAAAATAATCTAAGTCTATAAAATGTATTTATTCTAAAAAACGCAGCAAACTTAGTTATATAGTCTTGATTTAAAAATGAACGCAGATGAATATTTTCAAATAAAATCCGTAATTTTTCAGTGATATTAATTTTAGAGATAAATCTCTGTGAGAAATTGTCTATTGATTATTTTTTCTGAAGAGAAATTAGAACATGTTCACTATATAAACAGCTTTCTATTCAACGGAAAAAGCTTATAAAGATAACACTATTTCAAACTTGAACAATGGCTAATTAACTTTTAATGACTAAAATGAAGTAATCAAAAAATAATTAAGGATCTTTTGTTCGATGTTAGAAAATTTAAAACTTTGCTGAATTACTGAATACGATGAGATTTTTTAAAAACATTAATGCCTTAAAAAGAACAAAATATTAATTAAATGAAATCAGCTTAATACATAGATTCAATTATCGTTGTAAGAAATCAAAAGAAATGAAAATCCAATTTTTAAAAACCTGTCATTCAAATAGTAACAGGATATTTTATTTATCATTTTCAGAGAGGTTCCAATATTATTTCTTCTATTGATATGCTAAAACGTTGTCCCAGACAGTTATGTGATGCATCTTCTTTACTAATAATAAAGCTGAAAGTCTCTCTGTCTGGAGGATGTCTGGATCTCTGTGACACGCATAGCGCCTAGACCGTTCGGCCGATTTTCATGAAATTTGGCACAAAATTAGTTTGTAGCGTGAGATGTACACCTTGAAGCGATTTTTCGAAAAAAATCGATTTTGTTCTTTTTCTGTTCCAATTTCAAGAACATTTTCCCGAACAAAATTATCATAAGATGGATGAGTAAATTACTAAGTTATCATAACGTGGAACCGTAACATGGGAAAGCCAATTAGTGAGAAATTCACCATACATTATTTGTAAATATGCAGACGAAACAAAAGACCTTTTAATTTTCTACTACGGGCAAAGCCGTGCGGGTACCACTAGTTCATAATAAAGCCAGAGTTTGCGTACAATTTCTTGCTCTGTTCTAATGAAAGCAATGTCTGAATGCTATCAATCATTTCTATGAACTCTTTCGGAATATTGCACAATAAGTTTTTCGGACATGGGACTCACAGTAGTGCAGGGGTTCTCAACCTTTTAAGCTCTGCGCCTTCCTTTGAATTCTGATGGAAGTTTACCCCCCCCCCTTCCCCGCCAATACGAGGGCACAGTCAAAATTTGAAACTGAAGCTAGTTGGGATAGCTAAAGCAGGTTGTTAAATAAAATATTAATAATTTCGTAAACAAATTTAATATTATTAAGCATAACTTTGCTTTGAGCATAGTCTTATTAGATCCTAGATGAGATTGATAATCAACCTCTAACAGTACTAAAATTTAAAAGAACATGTAAAAGTTGTTTTTGTAACCAGTGAAAATCATTTAGCCATGCTGGCAGAGAATTTCAAAATGTATTTTCTTGCTGACGATAAACGCACGCAAGACGAGAAACCGGCACCTGAGAAGAAGAGGCTAAAATAGTTGCTGTCAACATAAATCTCTACGGTACTCTTTTACGATAACTTGAAAAGTTTTTTTGCGTATGGTAATAAATAAGGTATCAAATTGTTCAAAATTAACTTAATCATAACATATATTTTTTCCAGAAAGTCGAAAATTTTGAAGGTTAAAGGTCCTTAAACCCCATAAACCGTTAGTTGATCAAGAAGAAAACGTACGGTGCAGTGCAGCTTCATAAATCATTTATTTGAACAATTTGATGATTTTTTGATAATGGGATAGGCGGTTGGATTTTGCTGCGTATCAACGGCATTTCAGAGATTGCGTTGGTACTGCAGTATTATAAGCGCAGAATTTCTAAAAGTGATATTGTCTACTGAATAAGAAAGCGGAAAATTGGAAGCCGGTATGCATGTATGGATGGATGGATGGATGTGACGTGTATACTGCCATGCTAAGCGCAAAAGACGTATCTGCAGCTGAGTGAAAAATGAAAATTGCCATTGAAAATTTTATACCTACCTGTATTTGATGCAGGTGCAACTTTTTTAGGAATTTTGGAAAAATATTTCCCATTGACAAATGACCATAAAACGTTGTATTTAGGTGAAATGTATGACAAAGAACCAAGTGGTGACCGTAACTCAATTTTGATGAAAATTGCAGATACGACTTGTCTGCTTAGCACGGCAGCATTGAACAAAGAGAGTTTTTCGATGTTCATGAATTTTGTAAATGACTAGTTAGTAACATGGAAGTATGCATCTCGAAGTTTTTTTTCCAAAAAGAAGGATTTTTATTTTTTTTCTTCTTTCATTTGAGCTCCATGCTATTTTTTCATGTAAATTTGTTAGTATTATGTAATTAGTAATAAACAAATCAAAAGATAGTTATTTACCTCTTCCTCTGACTCGTTCAACGACTAGGGTAAATTCATGTTGAGTTCCCGGGTAGTCCACTGTCAGTAGCACATGTTCTTCTCGCAATCTTCTTCGGGGTGTAAGTTCTTTTAGAACAATTCCCACGTCAACTGGTGGATCACGGGAAAACATTGATTGCAGATTAACTGTAAGTCCTGCAAGAAAATAAAAGTATTAAAACATGTACTTTCTGAAAGGGAAACAGATCGCTAAAAAAGTATCGAGTATTTTCATCTCAGGAAGAAAATTGGTTTTGATATTTTTTGGTGGAATTGAATGTTTATGCTGTTCATATTTTGAATATGAATAAGATAATAAAGCAAATTTTGGATTATTTTGCGTAATTAACTTAGTTTAATGCTCTAATGTGGTAAAATCTTAATTGTCGCTGCAAAGTCATTTTTTCCTGTTAAAAAGAAGTTGATTTGATGTCTTTCCCTTCGAATTTTTACTGCAAAAAAAAAAGTGGGTAATAAAGACACACGAAAGTAAAACTTTCAGCTTTTATTTATTGTTTTTTTTTACTTTCTGAACTGTCACTTTATCCGCACGTTATCTCTCACGCCACGCTCTTGTTATTTATCCGCCCGAATTAGGCGTATTCACAACAAAATTGTCTATTCTAATGAAGAAAGTGTATTCGGAACTCCAGCGCTCGAATACGCTACCTTGCGGTGATTTACAAAACTGCCGATGAAACTAAAACATTGCCACGTTGCGTTCCACGTGTGTCTGTTGACGTAAACACAGGCAGTTTGTTCTGAGTATTTATTAACGCAATCGATGAGTCTTAGTTTGCTTTCAGCTACAGAAATTAATTCGTCCCTTAGTAGTATTCTCGAGCTTCTCAAAATAATGTTAGTTTTCCTTATTTCCTTCTAAAATATGAGTTGATTAAAAATGGTGAAAGCGAAAACTGGATTAACAAACTTGGATAACGTTATACAAGGTAAAAAAAATTATTGTTTTGTATGAATTTGTAAGAATATGAGTTTTTTTTTTTATCTTAAATTAATTTAACTAACCATCTTTTACAGCAGCATTTAGTTGGAATGGACGGTATGCAAAATATTTTCTTGAATATATTATCGTAGAACAAAATGAAAAATGTTTCACCGAGAAAGAATTTACTTTATTCCTTTTATTCTCAGCTGAAAGGTTTCGCCAAATTTGTTTAGGGTTATAGTTTTAGTATTGTGCGAGCAAAGTAGCCTTGGCGAGATTTCGCGTTTTTAGTTAAACCATTTTTAATTTTTATCATGAGTGGAATAAAATGGTAGTAAGATTACAGAATTCGATAAGTAAAAAGAAATAATGGTCAATCAACTGAAAAGAAAACTACCACCATATAGCCGTAAGAATTCTGTAGATGATTTGCATAACTTGACATAATTAAATCGTAACTCAGAAATTAGAAAAATCGAAACAGAAAAATTTTAAATTAACCGATTCGGGAATTCGAGAGAAATAACTCAGCAACAAATGCAAAACAATAATCGCTAGCCAAGCAAGGCAAAGAAGTATCATCTTCTTTCGATAATAATTTGTAATGTCATATTGAATTTTCTAGCATTAATTGTTGTTCTTGTCAGGCCACAATTATTATTTAGTTTTATCAAGAATTGATAAATATCGAATTCAACATCGTGAAAATAGCTGCTTAGAGCTACGAACTACGTAGTTTGCATTAATCTTTGACGTTTAGTAATCCTTCTTGAATTCTCATTTCTTTCTACGTGGGCCAGAATATCCACAAGACTTTGAAAATTAATTTAAAAAGAATAAAGCGAAAAATATCATACATACGAACAAAAAACACAACACTTTTAGCATTTTCTTCGTTACCACATGCGTTTGCTTTAGTTCTTAAGTCGGCCATTAGACAGTGACTGCAGTGCCCCCTATAGTTCGTTGGAGTTGCGAATTATAAACAACTAGAATGCTAAACAATACTCGAAATCCGCTTTTTAACTGTTGCCAAAAACAATGATAAATATTAGTAATTATAAATTTAATTTTATTAATAAAAGTTATAAAATTTATTTCAAGGCTGAACCCAAGCAATGTGGATTACGCTTAAAACAGATGACTTGAGTCTAATTATTCGCAACTCCAATAAACTATAGGCGACGCTGCAGCCACTGTCTAATGGCGGATAAAAAAGATAAAACAAACAAATGCCGTAACTTATAACAGGCTTTGACGCTTCGTGAATGACAGTAATTTTGCATCGTGTTTGTGGGAAGCTTTCTTTTCTATTCTTCTGAAATTACATTACACCACAAACTGTCTGAAGCCTGTAATTTACCCTAAAGAAAACACGTGAAATGGAATGATTTACCTTTTTCTTTAGTATTATAACCACCGCAAGGTAGCGTATTCGAGCTCTGGAGTTGCGAATAGGCTTGCTTAATTTTAGCTTTGAAATTAATTTGTTAAACTTACTAGCAAAAACTAACTTTATAATTAATATTATTTTCCATTGTTTTTGGTAACAATTAAAAAACAACTGCGTCTTTTTTATCACATATAAAGCTTGCGGATCAGAATTTCAAAGCCCTCGCATAAGATATTTCACTTCAAAAAAAAAAAAAAAAAAAAACAGGGCCAGTAGAAAAAAAAAGGAAAGGAATCACCTTTTCATTGAATTATGACCGATATAACACTGTACTTCTAAAACAAATTGCTTGACAGTTGATTTTGAGAGAAATTTCATCATTTATCTTTTTGTTATAAAAAGAACGTTCTGGAAAGCCATTCTTCGTAACTTTCTCGTGTCCTCGCATTGAAGTATTTTGCTCTTTTATTTTGCTCTTCAAAAACATCGCGTCGCATCTATTAGTACGTAAGAACTAAAAGTAAACGATTTGTTATCTTCATGTTCCTGAGTTGGCCGAGAAATCAAAATGCCGATGGTATTCTACCACCGTCTACAACTTGTACCGATAACATTTTAAATGTCGGTTATTCGTACGTTTTTCAACACTATTCCGCTGACTGCCTCAATATGAATTCGGAAATTTATTCGTGACCAATGGGCAGTAGCGGCATTATGTCAAGGCACTTACCCATTCTACAGAGATTCCTTGCGCAATTCCAGCATTTGATTTAATCACACAACTATAACTCACACGCCATACTCACTATATTTATTAGTATCAGGCGATTTCTTTCTGTTCTATAAATATGGTAAAAGTAGAAGATTCAGAGACAAAGATGAAACCGTAAATGCATCTAACCACAAAGCTGATGGAAAACTTCGGAGGTGTTTAGTATGCATCCAGGGGATTAAGCTTTGCATACAAATAACGTATGTTATGAAGAGACTTTAGATTACGAAGAAACTAATATTGTAAGAATTCAATTTGAAGTATACTTTCCGAAATATTGAGTTAATGAGTGTAAACTTTAGATTCATTGACTCTGGTTTATATATTACTTGGCCATAATTCTATAAATGATTTACAGACAAGCAAATAAATGCTATTAAACTTATAATTTTAATAGACTTGAAAGAAAAATGCTGTTACAGTAGCGTTTTGAAAACTTGGCCTATTACAGACAGAAAATTTGCTCAGTTTTAATGCCAGGTATTTGGATATCCACGCGCAACAGGTTTTTTGTGTGGGAGGGAGGCAAGAAGGTGGCCCAGTTCTCTTCTGAGCTCTGCTGGGCAATTTACTATTAACAGCCAAGTTGATATTCGTACAGGCATTTGTTTCATGATCAGCATAAAAAACTGTATTCAAGAAAGTAAAGCAGCACAAACCTTCATACTGCTAACCAGTTTCACCAGAATTACCAGAGAGTCAGGTGTGTCTATATTGACCAATTTTCCTACAGATGCTATTACTGTGTAAGCAATCTGTATAAACTCGCTGACCTATGAATTAGATATCCAAGATCAATATTTTATTGAACCATCTTTTGCACGGATAACTGCCCTGATTCGTTTGAGCATCACGTCCGCAAGCTTCTGGAGTGCATTTACACCCAGAAAACACCATAAATTGGCTATGCAGCTTTTAAGATACTGTAAATTAGATGGAAGAGGAAAGTGCTGTCGCATGCGTCTTTCCACCATATCTCACACATTTTCTATGAGGTTAAAGTCCGGGCTATGCAGTAGCCAGGGTAGGTATTGGAAGTCAGACCGATGCTCAGCGGACCAATATCCAACACTTCTGGCACGATGTATAGTAGCATTATCGCCCATAAAATATCCATCGCTATCAGGATAAAAATACACTTGATTTGCCAGTTTATCTAAGTTTCACATGACTGTTTGTTTTCGCTCGAGGAACACCAGGGCACGACTTCCATGCCAGCAGAACTAAGGCCCCTATAGTGGAAGAGCCGACGCATCCGCCATTTTGGAGCAAACTTGATCCAGTGCTTCGTAGCGATAGCATTTCTGCTGATGTTTACATTTCTTTAGCATGTGTTAAATTGAGTCAAATGGGTGGTTGTTCGGCTGTAAGTTATGCAAACAGCTCCAAAAAAGGATTTTAGCTCTTCAGATTTCCAGCAGATGCAGAAAGAAAAAAGAAATGGATAGTTAATAGCCCGCGAAGTGACTAGCAGCTTGGAAACGACGCCAACTATTTCCAAAATTTCGCCAATGTTCACCTTCGCTTCCCGACTCTCTCTTTCCCTGTTTGGCGAAGGATTGCCAATAAAAGTAGCTTTCCCTGTTGTACGCTTGCTCCAATATGGCGGATGCGTCGGCCTCTCCAGTTATAGGGGCTCTAAGCAGAACATGCTCCATATCATGATACTCTCTCCAAACCCTTTCACAGTGCGAGAAAGGCAATACGTTTCTTTCGAAGACTTCTAATTCATTGGCAATGAGTGTAGCATTTAATGCAATATAGCGTTATAAGGCATATAGCGGCATAAATATATAGAAGAAATGGCAGTACATAACAATGACTAGCTTATTTTTATTGTCTTGGATAATTAGTGTTAAATTATCGTATCAAACGAAGATAATCATTGATGCTGGTAACTTGCAAAGTTATAAAATGTCAAAATATTTACTCATTCCTAAAGATATTTGGGGAAAATACATAAACAAGTATTTTTTATCAATCTTGCTGAAGAAATAAATTAAAGATCAATTTTCCGAAGCACAATTTCAAATAAAGCAACATTTCATTTGAAGCAAATCACGTAAATGCTAAACTAATTATTAAGCAATTTCTTCCTGCGCTAGAAAGCTGAAGATCATTTGTTCCAGAGATTAAATCAAAATGGATTATTCTTCCAGGAAACCATAAAATAAATTTCGAAGAAAATGGACAATTTATAATCTTTAGTGTCTTTGTTTTTTTTTTAATTATAATTATATCCAGTAATTTGTTATTCTGTTTAAAAAGAAAGCATGCATTTTCAATTTAGTTTCCGTAATTCCTTATGCAACTGTAGAAAAGATAATGCAATTTTCTTTTTTTTTTTTTTACTAAATAATGAATCTTTTTTTTTTTCAAGTAAAAAAATTAGATTTGTATTCCTGGATTTGAATAAACAATGAGAAATATTTATTTAATCACTAAAAACGGTTTTTCAATTAAATGAGTCCAAGAAAAGCAAGAAAATTTAAACACCACCAATAATTACTATAGCTAACTTGTATTGTGTTTTCTAGGACGGTTAGTCTCTGAAAAATTTACGACCGTTTTATGATTTTCATTTTTGAATTTAAATTGGTTTAGACATCTCCACTTTGGAAACGTAATTTGGAGCAATCTCCTTTAGGAATATTTATTTTTTGTGCTAAATAAATATTTTTAAAAAAAAATGGCTACCAAAAGTCGAAAGTCGCTACCATTCTGTTCGTTTTATTTATTTATTTATTTATTTTTTTTACTATTGTAGCCAGTGGCTACAATAGCCTGGAGCTTTATTTCAAGGTACCACTTTTTTTCAATATAATCATGTGTGAGTTTTAGGATGATACTTTTCTCAAATGACTTTTCATCCTAAAACTCACACGTCATTGCATTGAAATAAAAGGGGTTCCTTTAAACCCCGAGACAAGTGTCTGCATCAATCTGCAAGTTTTGTGCAATAAAACGTTGTTAGATCTTATATCACAGGGTTAAAGATTTTTTTTTAAAAAAACATAAAAAAATAGCTTATTTATTTTCTATTTTTAAAATTTTGAAATTTAGATTAAAATTTTATTATTTGAAGTCCCATTGCCTTAAATAATGAAAAAAACCTTTTTCATAGATGATAATTTAGAACAAGAGCTGTAGTCAAGTTCTCCTTTCAGGTTTAATTATCCTCTTCAAAGAGAAATTTCCTCTGGAAACCCTACAAATCTTTATTTCCCATAAATCTTATTCAAAGAACTTCGAAATTTTTATCAACAATAAGAAATTTATAAAGTTTTATGTCTTTACTTCGTGATTTTGGCTTCATAGAAAAGTTCCTTGCTAAGACAATAAAGGGAAAAGATTGTTCGCATTGAATGTCTTAAGAGACGTTAGCCCTCTTTTTTTTTTTTTTTTTTCTAATACAAGTCGCGATAGCAAAAAAGAACGAGGCTTTTGTTCAAAGGGAATTTATACATTTTTCGGAAAAGAGACTTTTCTTTGACAAAAGATACTGCCAATAACAGAATTCTCCACAAAAATCTCATAACGTTTGACTTTTCCGAACTTTTTGAGCTTCTTACAAAGAATGAAGATTACTTCATAAAACTTTTTCTTTAATTAAACCAGGGTTTCGGATTAACAAAGAGTTGGGAAAATAGTTAAACTTAAAATCTTTCAGTTTATTTTATTCTTTTTTTTTTTTTTTTGAGTTTATTTAAAAAGTTTTTTTTTCGAAAAAAATTCAAACATTTCGTAGTAAAATCAATACAAACATGCATGAAATACACCTCCACCTCAGTGATTCCAGCCGAGGACTGCAGTTTCGTGCTTATTAGTACTCATCAGCCCGGCATAGGAAGTGACTGAGCTGGAGGTGGAAAACCTCTTAAGGAAGCCAAGAGTGCCAAACAAACTGGTAGCTAATATACGAGTAGAATTAGCACTGGCCAGACGAGTGACCGAAGCATGGTTCGGTTCAACTCAAAGACTGCAGGCAAGGCATGGTAACTACCTCCAGCTCAGTCATTTTCCTATGCCTGACTGATGAGTGTTGCTGTTGATAAGCACGAAACTGCAGTCCTCGGCTGGAATTGACTGAGCTGGCGGTTTATTTCATGTATGTCTGCCTTAGCCCTGTCTATAGGGCGGTAACTTACTGAATGCAAATTTAGTCATGAAAAAAAATAATGAAAAAATGGTTAGAAAGTGTGCCGCAGTGCCGTTAAAAGACTAAGCAAAGAACTGAAAATATATTTTTAAAACTGAACATATATTTTTTACAACTCAATAAGAAATTTTCTGGTTAGCTTCTAAAACTCTGACTGCTTGGAAACTTTATTATTGTTTTCCTGTTTTTCTTCTTTCTTTGAAACTTTACAATAGTTAGAGCAAACCTAACATGGCAAAGCTGTAATGCAGTGATGAGGATCTGCATTGCCATCCTAATGCTGAAGGTTTAGGCTTGCCCCAACTATAGCATTGTAACACAAAGAATGCTTTATGTGAGTTGTAAGACACGCTTTAAATACAAATAATTATATATTCGAACAATTCAATGCATCTAAGTGAGAATTATTTTGGAAGTATGTTCACATTTGTAGCTAAGAATTATTATTTTTGCTAATATTGCTTGATTAAAAAAAAAACTTTACATTTCGCTCTTAGTAGTATTGCGTTGTTAAAATATTTAAAAGTAGCTTTGTGAAAAAAAACTGTATCCACGCCTTAAATATGGATTTTTTCCACAAAATTGCCCCGAACAAAAATATGGATTTTTGTTCTTGCAAAATTTATAACGGTAATTGAACCGTAAATAATCGCAGCATTTTTTTTAATTTTTTAAATCAGATTAAAATAAATCATATCCTTAGATTTTTTTAACCTTTTTAAAAATATTAACTTTGCATATAAATTTTTAACTATTAACTTTATTGAATTCCTTTTTATTTAATAAAGATTTTAAGACTTAAATAACATGACTCATGTGAGAACCACTTGACGAAAAGTGTTAGTGAAAACTCACAATTTTTTTCTTTAGAGTTTGTATATTTTTACAAAATTCACGTCATGAATTTGATATTCTTGGAGGAAATACATTTCTGTTGAGTAAAACTTACATTTTTGTGAGAAACAGTACTAGTATGACACATACACTTATACAAGAATCGCGTTTTTTTTTTTTTAAGTGACATATTTTTCAATAAAATAAGAAATAACAAAGTCAAATAGCACAAACTGCAGATTGCTGCAGACACGCATTTTAGGGTTGCAGGGAACCCTTTTTTCAATGCAAAATAGTCAGCTTTTGGATGCAAAGACATCCGGCTTTTACCGTAACCCCCCCCCCCCCCCCCCGAAACACTCGTCTGCAGTCATCTGCGATTCGTACTATTTGACGTTGATTTTTCTTATTTTACTTTTTTATGCACAAAGGTATTTACTTAACTTATATTTTACAGGGTAATAAACTATTCTATAAAATAGTTTTAGACTTTGAAACCTCATAGAAATTTAAAGACTCACTTTTGAATAAACGTAAAAAATTTGAAGGATTACTTTAGGAGAGAAACATGCAATACATATAACCAAAAACACCACCAAAAACACTTCCACTAATTGTCATTTAAATATCAATATGAAGTTTCTCGCTTTATAAAGTATCTCTTCTAAGAAGAGAAACTAAGTCATTTCTCGTTAAAAGTAAAAACCCGGGCCATATCCTTTTGCAAGCTGTTTTAAAATCAGATATAATAACCGATAATATTTCAATATATTTGACACGACGAAAACATAAATTGCAAGACGAGAAACAAAAACACTTCCACTAATTGTCATTTAAATATCAATATGAAGTTTCTCGCTTTATAAAGTATCTCTTCTAAGAAGAGAAACTAAGTCATTTCTCGTTAAAAGTAAAAATCCGGGCCATATCCTTTTGCAAGCTGTTTTAAAATCAGATATAATAACCGATAATATTTCAATATATTTGATACGACGAAAACATAAATTGCAAGACGAGAAACAAAAACTCATTAATGGGCAAATAGAAGGCAATAAACGATTTTAAATCGGCTTTAAATTATTCCGAAAGTCGATTCTGTTTGGAGGAAAGTCATCAAACTCGTGCCCCAAGTAATTAAAACGGTCAATCGGAGAAAGCTGCTCTGACTTATCATAAATTAAGACGCCGGAGAAACTTTGGGAACAAAGTGATAATGAATAATATTCGCAGTTTAATTTCTGTGGAAGGAAACTGTGTTAAGAGAAGATCTTTCGCAATTATTTACAAATTATAATGGGTGATTTTGAGTTTAAATTTGTATCACTGGTTCAGTGCTTTCCATGAATTTTGAAACGAGATGGAATAGCAAAGGAAACATCCTTAACTGAAATTTATTTAACTCTAACGTGGTTTAAATCTATTGTACACCGTTGAACTATTGTTACAAAATACATCTTCTTAAAAAAATCATTTGTTTTTTACCATAAAACACAGATATTTACCCTGTTGATTGAAATTTTGCACCGTTTACGCTATTGTTAATAATACTCCGCCTGTTCTATAGTATTTCATAAAATTTTTCATGATGAAATGTAATTAATATGAAGCTTTATATACATTTTTTAAATCATACAATCAATTTCCTTATCCATGTGGCAAAATTTTCAAACTTTTCCTCAAAAGTTAATCACATGTCTCTAAAAACAAAAACAGTGCCATTCTGGGTCTAACCTGAAAGTTAAAAATCAAACACTGTATATTTCTCTAGTAGCACAATTTAAAGTTCAAAAAACGTTGAAAATGGTGAATATCATCTTTACAAGGAAAAATTCTAAGCGTTTTGTTGTTGAAATCAATAATGTCGTTAATTGTTTTTGAACAAATTTCTGAAACAATTCAAATATCTGGAAGTGTGCTGTCAATGCAAATTAAGTCACGGGCGCACGGAATTAAAATGTTTGAAAAGTGAATTTGCAGTGCATCCTAAAGACTAATCAGTGAACTGAACATATATTTATTTACAGCCCAATAAAAAGTTTTCTGGTTAGCTTCTAACAGTCGGATACTTTGTAACTATATTTTTTCCTTGTACCTCTACTTTCCTAAAACTTTAATACAACACAAAGCATGCTTATTGTCCTGAAATAACAGCATTCGAAGTTTTTGTAATACATTATGTTTCCAATTTGAACTTAAAGTGTCTAAAATGTTAAAATTTGATTGGCGTTTAATTCTCGCAAAGTCAAAAAATAATTTTCTAAGTTAAATAAAAAAAAACATTTAAAAGACTCTAATTTTGTTAAAAGTACCCCAATTAATTAATATTTCAACAAACTCAAAATTGTTTTAATAAAAACCTTACTGATGTCAGAAAAATGTGAATAAATCTTTTCTAATAATAAAGCTGAAAGTCTCTCTCTCTCTCTCTCTCTGTGTTAGGATCTCTTTCTGTCCGGATCTCTGCCTGTCTGTCAGGCTCTCTGCGACGCGCATAGCGTCTAGACTGTTCGGCTGATTTTCATGAAATTTGGCACAAAGTTAGTTTGTAGCATGGGGGTGTGCACCTCGAAGCAATTTTTTGAAAATTCGATGTGGTTCTTTTTCTATTTCAATTTTAAGAACATTTTCCAGAGCAAAATTATCATAAGATGGATGAGTAAATTACGAAATTATCATGACGTGAAATGAGAGAGCGAATGAACACAGCCAATTGGCGAGAAATTCGTCACTTAGTGGAACCTCAGGGTCCCATAAAGCTTACTAGTGGGTTCCCTAAAATTTGCAATTTATCTTTTAATTCCAACTACAATATTAACACACGGAAAAATAAGATTTGAGTGGCGCTCTCGATTATATTTTCCTCTTGCACAGCAGATAAAATATCAAATTTAATTTACTAAGCCATTTAATGCCAATGCATGGCTTTCCACTGTGTCAGCACGTAAAGCTTTATTAACCCCTGCTTTATTGAAGTGGATTCACCCTTGCTGCAAAAATGTATTTAATGCCGTTTTTGAAATTCTGCTGCAATTTGAAAGATTGACATTTGCATATGCGTTTTAAAAATCTATGTGTACCTCTTACGGTTAAAAATCGTACACATGATGTGTGCAACACACGACTTCCTTTTACTCCAATTTAACGTCATTTCCCCATTATTCGCAATTTTAATGTGATTCAATAGTTTACTCTCTAAATATCACCAACAGTGGCCAATTTGAAACCTAATTTTAAAAAAAAAAACGCCAAATTTGTCGAGAAGTTGGCGACAAAACTCGGCGACCAAAAGACTGGCGATATATCGCCAAGTGTCAGACAAATTATAACACCACTTGAGTTTACATCGAAATTAACAATGATTTTCCCCCCAAAAGGGGCAAAAGACGCCTTTAGAAACACCCAAATGCATCCAAAAGAGGAGGTGCACAACTAGACCCCTGAAGGAGTCTACGAACCAAATTCCAACTTTCTAGGACATACCATTCTTGAGTTATGCGACATACATACTCATATCCGCACATATTAACATACAGACGTCACGAGAAAACTCGTTGTAATTAACTCGGGGATGGTTGAAATGGATATTTCGCGTGCCTATACGTTCTTAGGCACTTATCCACGTGTGGTCGGGATGAAAATAAAACTCAACATTCATTCGGAGGTGAGCAAAATGGAAATTAAGGCCAATTTTTTAATGAAAATATTTTTGCGAATATAATACTTCCTTTTTACTTTCTTCTATATCTAATATATAGAAGAAAGTATTGGATTCGTGTAAATTTTCGAATTTCGAATTTTGACGGATTCGAACGTTTTGAGGTGTGCTGAGTCCATTTCGACTATTTTTGGAAAATGTCTGTCTGTCTGTCTGTGTGTGTGTATGTGTGTGTGTATGTGTGTCACGTCTGTGTGTGACCAGTTTTTTGTGGCCGCTCTACAGCAAAAACTACCCCATAAAATCGAACGAAATTTGGTACACATATGTGTCGCTATGTGAACTTGTGCCCATTGGTTTTTGGCGCGAATTCCTCCAAGGGGGGTGGAGCAATGGGACGTTTTTTGAGTTACGCGTGCTTGCTATTCCTCAGGAAGTAACTGGCGGAATCAAACAAAATTTGGTCCATATGTTGCCATTAACAGGTGCTGATTCAATTTTGGTGTCAATAACTCAAACGGGAGTTGAGCTATAGAACGTTTTTTGTCGTCAATTGTGACTGCTGTATCTCAAGAAATAATGAACGGAATGAAAGAAAAATTTATCGGCAAGTAGCCCTTAGTGAGTATAGGAGCTGATTTTATTTTGGTGTCAACAGCTAAAAAGGGGGTAGCGCAATCACCCGTTCTTTTTTTCCATTGTGAGTGCCCTATCTCAAAAAGTAATGCTACGTTCTGGTTGAAATTTGGAATATATGTGAATCCATATGTAAACCGGCTTTGGTTCAATTTTGACGCCAATCGCTCCAAGAGGTGTTGATTTTTTCTTTTTTTTTTTGTGAATAAAAATAGCTTTATAATTGCAACAATAAGAAAGATAAATCGTAATAGACTGTCGTCTGCGTATTTCTCGTGACTTTAATTGTATGGAAATGATCGGAAAAATTATCTCAATGATTTAAAATTTTTAATTGTTGCCATCCTGTGTTTGTTAACAAATAAATGTTTGTAATTAATTCAAGATAGGCTTTTAAAATAACTTTCAATTTTCGCTCTTTGCTTTGCTTTTGCAATAATTCAGACATTGTTCAAGTTTTTGCATGTGTAATTTTGTTTTTGTTGGGAATATTGCTTCCTCATCAAGCATGGGGAGGGATCAGAAAAAGAAAAGAAAAATATAGAAAAAAGTTTTGTGATGGCCACAACATACTAGTGTGTAAAAGGAAATAAAAATAGCGCTTGACATAAGAGCTCAACGTTTAAGATTCTTACATTGTGACATTTTCGCATACACTTATGGTTGACTCATGTTGTGATTTCCAGTATTATCAACTTATAATCGCATTTTATCTGTTTTTTGTGATGTAATAATATATTTATATTCCTTTTTCCATACTTTTTTATGCTTTTATATAATTAAAAATTGCTTTATAGACAAATTTTTATAACCATAATGAACTATGAATATAATGCGCCCTTCTATATTTATGAAATAAAAACGCTGTTGGTCAAAACATTCAGTCCTACTGCAAAATTTCAAACAATGCAATGTACAAAAGTCCATTTTTATTCATTTTATTATTATTATTATTATTTTTGGTTTCGCAGTAACAACAAGTCAATAAATGCTTCCAGTTGTTTGATATTCAGATCCTCCCGACTGTCACCAAACATTTTATTTCCTTCTATGTTACTATTTTCTAGTGTAACGGTTAAAAAATATACCGCCTAACATAAGGGCTCAACTTTTAATACACAGAGACTAACATTCAGAATATCTGCAAATCTATTGCTCAGTTTTTAAATCGGAGATCATAGTTATTGAAGATGTCCTTAATCACACCCTGGCCACTGAAAAGAAATAGTATTTGGATCTTTACTGACAGCAAGAGTGCCATACAGTATTTTAAAAACTGGCCCAAAATTTTTGACATCCCAAGCCAAAAAAATCATGAAAGTCCTTGTTTGTCGATTTCTTGCAGTGATCCTCGTCCTCTTCAATAGGTCATGGCTCGACTCCGCAGTGGACATTTAAAGTGCTTTAAGTTTATCAACGGGGATAAGATTGTCTCTCCTTGTTCCTGTTCCCTTCCTGCAAGTCCTGCTCATCTTCTTGTTTGCATTGGCGCCACATGGAGGCAGCTGAGCAATGAGCAGTATCTCACTTTCGAGAATCTAGGGCGTCGTGACATTTTGAACCTGGTGTAGGCTCTCCTACACGAAAGAGGTAGGTAACAACATATCTGCAAAACTAAAATCTTTACCACTTTTAACTAAAATTTAAGCTATCAAATTATGTTAGTATGCATAAAGTTTTTTTTAAAGAAATTTTGTGTTGATTTTTATGCTTTTCTGAAAGAGAACAAATATTTTTATAAACAATTTTCGTTTTCGTTCCAAGAAAACCATAATCTGAAATTTGTATACAAATTATACTAATCAAGAAAAACCAGGGGTTCCATGTAAAACGAGGATATAAATGAAGGTTCAGCCTACAATTAAGAATGCTGTTTTAATATGTTAGTAAAATACTTGTTAAAGCAATTTTAAATAATCGAGAAGAGAAAAAAAAACAGGAATGGATACAGAAAGAAGGACGAATCATGTAAAGTATTTCACGAGAAACACTGTAACCACTTTTAACGTAAATATGGATCAAGTACGGAAAATTGCGAAAACGAAGAAAATATTAGCTCCAGTTGACCAGAGAAAAGAAAAAGTGTACAGATTAATGACAAGTGAGTTGTAATTTACTTGTTTTCTTGTACCTGCAGTCTTTGATGCTGACTTATATTTGCTTAAGGATTCTAAGGACCCTTAGCCTTCAAAACTTTCAAATTTCTGGAAAAAAATATATGTTATGCATAATTTAATTCTGAACAATTTGATACCTTTTTTATTACCATACTCAAAAAACTTTTCAAGTTATCCTAAAAATGCGTAAAGTTTCCCATAGAGATTTATATTACACTAGCTGGTTTAAGCCTCTTTTTCTCAGGTGCCGGTTTTTCAATTTGCGCACGTGATATCTCAGAAAGTTATTTATGTATTTCGGTAAAACTTTTCATGCTTGTTTGTCTGATTTATTCTTATGATTTGAACCTAAATTTTAATTAAAAACGAAAGTTAATATTAAAAATAATATTTTCACCCAAAATTTTGGAAGAATTTAATATTAACTTATAAAATTTCAACAAAATAAAAAATTTTAAAAAAATAAATAAATTTAGGTTCAGATCATAAAAATAAACCAGACAAACCTGCATTAACAGTTTTACAGAAATATACACTGCTCGACATTAAAAATGCAACACCAAGAAGGAGTCTTCAGAAATTTATGTAAATTTTAGAGTTGACCTACATCACTGAGTTATGTAAATCATGTTAAATGCGCAGCTCTCCAACGCACGTGGAGTAAGATATAAGGGAAGGAACTTGCAGAATGGAAAATATTCGTGTCGTTATTTCTGACTGGAGAATTATCGAAGAAATTTTGTTTTTGTCTTGGAGGATACGTGTAACACGAAATAATGCCAGGCCGACGTCAACGAAGGCACTTCCAACAGATAGACGATTTTACGAGTGGTATGGTGATCGGACTGAGAAGGGGAGGTTGGTCCGTGCGTCAAATCGCAGCCGATACCCACATGGATGCGAGCACGGTACATCGGCTGTGCCAAAGTGGTTGAAACAACGAAATCTGGCAAGATTGAGGGGTGCAGGGGCAGCCAGAGTGAGGAAAGAACGCGTGGATCGACGCATCCACCGACAAGCTGTAGCAGACCCACAAGTCGCTTGTTCCTCGATTCTGCAGCGGGTGAAAGTTACCCTGAATGTTCCCGTGTCAACCAGAACCATTTTCCGTCGTTTGGTCGCACGTGGTCTGCAACCACGGCGTCCGCTAAGAAGACTGCCATTGACCCCACAACATAGACAGCAACGTTTAGTATGGTGCCGGACTAGAGCGACGTGGATGACAGAATGGTGAAATGTCGTATTCTCAGATGAATTCCGCTTTTGTTTATCCAGTGATAGTCGCCACATACGTGTCAAGGCGTCGACGTGGAGACAGATCTAATCCGGCAGTAATTGTGGAACGTCCCACCGCACGAAAACGTGGCATAATGGTTTGGGGCGCAATTACGTACAATTCCATATCATCTCTAGTTCGTATTCAGGGCACTATGACGGCCAAACGATACTTGGATAATGTGCTGCGTCCGGTGGCAATTCCTTACCTTCAAGGGCTATCTAATGGAATTTTTCAGCAGGATAACGCCCGACCACACAGTGCTCGCATCTGCCAACATGCTCTCCAAGGCACACAGATTCTTCCCTCGCCACCATACTCTCCTGACCTGTCATCAATCGAACATGTGTGGGATGTGATTGGACGTCGTTTGCAGACTCTGTCCCTGCCTCGTTCAGAAGACGAACTGTGGCAAATAGTTGAAAGGGAATGGATAGCCATCCCTCTGGACACCATCCGCACCCTTATTGACTCTATGCCTAGACGTGTTTCTTCGTGTATCGCTGTCCGCGGTGGTCCTACATCCTACTGAGTCGACGCCGTTCTCACTCTGTATTCTGCCTATCATTTTGAAATTAAGATCATTTATTATTCTTTGCTGTCTCTGTCTTTTTGTCAAATTTCATCACTTTCTGACCACTCCTTCTTGGTGTTGCATTTTCAATGTCGAGCAGTGTATAAGAAACTTTCTGAGATATCACGCACGCAAAAGGAGAAACAAGAGAAAACGCAACCTGAGAAAAAGAGGCTTAACCATCTGCTGTTAGCATAAATCTCTGTGGGGAGAGTAACTTGAAAAGTTTTTTGCATTTGGTAATAAAAAAGGTATCAAATTGTTCAGAATAAAATTAGGCACAACATATATTTTTTCCAGAAAGTTGAACATTTTGAAGTTTAAGGGTCCTTAGACCCCTTAATGAACTATTACAATCTAACTATTACAATGTATGCAAACCATTAAGAATAGTTTTTGTCCCATAAAAATTTTCTAACCATGGTAACATACAGAGGGCGGCCAAATTATTGTACACAAACAAACGTTTCTGTATTTTTATTGTTCTTTTATTGTTGTTACATTATAGCTTTATTATTTGAACACATTGTAAAGTTTATTTGAAATATGAATTAAACATGTTAAACGTAAAGTACCTAATCGGTCAACAAGCGAAAAGAAACTCCATTCCGGATTTGAACTTAGACAGAGCTATATCGACTTCTGTAACCAGACTTAGGACAAATCACTTAAAAGGGATGAGGATTTCTGCGGACGGACAGCGTAGTTACACCAAATTTGTCCTTACTACCCAAATGACATCCTACTGTCTCGTCAACACATCTTCAGCTGTCCAGCAATCCAGGCCAAACTTTTTAATATCGGCTTAGAAGACCCAGTGAACCTACTCTATACAGATAAGACTGTCGAAGTTGCAAAGGCTGTCTACGACAGCTTCGGAGCCATATAAATACACATTATCATATACACTACATCATCATCACATTTTGCTCGATACTATAAAAAGGTAAAAAAAATAATTATTTAATATTTATTAACTCCGCGTGTTGCTGCTATTACGGCTTAAATGCGGCGTGGCATGCTTTTAGTGCATGATATGGCAACTTGAGTTATCTAGTGTAACAGATAAAAGTGTATCTACAGATAAAATGGCTATTTTTTCCAAAATTCACACTCACAAGATGAAGATAGTAACGTTAAATTTCGACGGACCCTAAAACTGACGTCACATTTAAAATAAAAAAAAAAGTAAAATGTTGCCAGAGTAAACTTTAAGAATTTAAAGAAACTTTAAAAATGTTCAAATAATAAAACTATGTAACAACAATTTTCAACATCAATAAAAAAAATAATAAAATAAATTTTTAAAAAAAGAAAAAAAAAGAAAGAAAAGTTTGCGTATAAAAATTTGGTCACCCTCTGTAAAGTCTTTTTTTTTTTTTAACATCCAAACTCTTATGGCTTAAGGAGAAAAAATGCTTAAACTAACAGCTATAGTCAAACTTCTCTTATAATAAATCATATTTAACAAACAAACTTTTCAGAAATGGGTCCCATCTTATGAAAAATTCATGAAAAAGAACTGAAGTCATCGGGAACGAAAAACGGTTGAGCACGGAATTTATTTCATTGAAAAAAATAAATACCAAAGAATTTAAACCTCGTAGCAATCTGTTTCCTGAACTAAGAATTCATTTTTAATATATCGTAGTTGTTCAACCAATCGATAAGCTCCATCCCCGAAAAGTTACTTTGTTTCCAATCCAATATCACAACGTTTTGGAGAAAGAAAATTAAAGCATCTCAACTTTCTGCCAGTTTTATTTAAAGTTACTTGAAGATAGTTTTATTTTATTTGTATTAATTTAAAAAAAGTTTCCAATCCCAATTTTTTATTATTAGCATTTTAAGCCTTCAAGAGATTTTGAATGAGATATTGCATGAAAAGTTTTAACTGAAATGGTTGGATAGTTTAATGCAGCTTTTAATGGATATAAGAACTATGTTTTGAAACAATCTGCACTAAAAAGGATAAATTTTGCGAATCGGGAATAAATATGTTGACATACTTTAATTGCATGATTTACCTAATCTGTATACTTATTTGTCATT
>NC_072734.1:174431644-174491075 GCF_026930045.1 Uloborus diversus
AATGGGACTCACAGTAGTGCGGGGGGGGGGGGGGAGGCTCACAGTAGTGGAAGGGATTCTCAATCTTTTAAGCTCTGCGCCTCCCTTTGAATACTGACGGAAGTTTACCCCCCCCCCTCGTCAATACGAGGGCACAGTCAACAAAATTTGAAACTGAAGCTAGTTGGGATAGCTGAAGCAGGTTATTAAATAAAAATATTAATAATTTCGTAAGCAAATTTAATATTACTGCGCATAACTTTGCTTTGAGCATAGTCTTATTAGATCCTAGATGAGGTTGATAATCAACCTCTAACAGTACTAAAATTTATAAAGCTGAAGAAGAACATGTAACAGTTGTTTTAGTTGTTTTTGTAACCAATGAAAATCATTTAGCCATGCTGGCGGAGAATTTCAAATTCTTGATGACGATAAACGCACGCAAGACGAGAAACCGGCGAAACTGGCACCTGAGAAAAAGAGGCTAAAATACCTGCTGTTAACATAAATCTCTACGGTACTGTTTTACGATAACTTAAAAAGTTTTTTGCGTATGGTAATACATAAGGTATCAAATTGTTCAAAAGTAACTTATGCATAACATATATTTTTTCCAGAAAGTCGAAAATTTTGAAGGTTAAAAGTCCATAAACCCCATAAACGGTTAATTGATCAAGAAGAAATAGTACGGTGCAGTGCAGCTTCATAAATCATTTATTTGAACAATTTGATGACTTTTTGATAATGGGATAGGCGGTTGGATTTTGCTGCTTATCAACGGCATTTCAGAGATTGCGTTGTAACCGCAGTATTATAAGCACATAATTTCTAAAAGTGATATTGTCTACTGATAATAAAGCGGAAAAATGGATGCCGGTATGTATGTATGTATGTATGGATGGATGGATGGATGGATGTGACATACATACTGCCGTAATAAGCGCAAAAGTCGTATCTGCAGCCTAGTTCAAAATAAGAAATTGCCATTGAACGTTTTACACCTCCCTGTACTTGATGCGGGTAACACTTTTTTAGGATTTTTTAAAAAATATTTCCGATTAACAAATGACCATAAAACGTTGTATTTAGGTGAAATTTATGACAAAGAACCATGTGGTGAAGTAACTCAATTTTAAAGAAAAGTGCAGATGAGACTTGCGTGCTTTGCACGGCAGCATTGAACGAAGCGAGTCTACATGAAATACACCGCCAGCTCAGTCAATTCCAGCCGAGGACTGCAGTTTCGTGCTTATTAGCACTCATCATCCCGTCATAGGACCTACTGAGCTGGAGGTGGAAAACCTCTTAACGAAGCCAAGAGTACCAAACAAACTGGTAACTAACATAGAATTAGCACTGACCAGATAAGTGACCGAAACAATGGTTCGATTCAACTCTAATATTGCAGGCAAGGCAAGTTATATATAGTAAGTTACCGCCCTATAGCTAAGGCTAAGGCAGAAATACATGAAATACACCGCCAACTCAGTCAATTCCAGCCGAGGACTTAGCACGAAACTGCAGTCCTCGGCTGGAATTGACTGAGCTGGCGATGTATTTCATGTATTTCTGCCTTAGCCCTGTCTATAGGGCGGTAACTTACTGAAAGAGAATCTATTCGATTCTCATGAATTTAGTAAATGGCTAGTTAATAGCATGAAAGTGTGCATCTTGAAGTATGTTTCCAAAAGAAGGATTTTTATCTTTTTCTTCTTTTATTTGAGCTCCATGCTATTTTTTCATGTAAATTTGTTAGTATTATGTAATTAGTTAAAAACAAATTAAAAGATAGTTATTTACCTCTTCCTCTGACTCGTTCAACGACTAGGGTAAATTCATGTTGAGTTCCCGGGTAGTCCACTGTCAGTAGCACATGTTCTTCTCGCAATCTTCTTCGCGGTGTAAGTTCTTTTAAAACAATTCCCACGTCAACTGGTGGATCACGGGAAAACATTGATTGCAGATTAACTGTAAGTCCTGTAAGAAAATAAAAGTATTTAAACATGTACTTTCGGAAAGTGAAACAGATCGCTAAAAAAGTATCGAGTATTTTCATCTCAGGAAGAAAATGTTTTGAGATTTTTTCGGTGGAATTGAAAGTTTATGCTGTTCATATTTTGAATCCGAATAAGATAATAAAGCAAATTTCGGATTCTTTTTGCGTCATTAACTTAGTTTAATGCTCCGATGTGGTAAAATCGTAATTGTTGTTGCAATGCCATTTTTTCTTAGGAACAAGAAGTTGATTTGATGTCTTACCTCTCAATTTTAATATATAATTTTTACTGCAAAAAAAAAAAAAATGTGTGTCAAAGACGCACGAAATAGTCAAATTTTCAGTTTTTAACTTTTTTTTTTTTACATTTTGAACTGTCACTTCATCCGCACGTTATCTCTCACACCACGCTCTTGTTATTTATCCACCCGACTTAGGTCTATTCACAACAAATTTGTCTATTTTAATGAAGAAAGTGTAATTATAAACAACAAGAAAGCTAAACAATACTCGAAATCCGCTTTTTAACTGTTGCAAAAAGCAATGATAAATATTAGTAATTATAAACTTGATTTTCTTAATAAAAGTTAGCAAACTAATTTCAAGGCTGAATCCAAGAAATATGGACTACGCTTAAAACAGATGACTTGAGTCTAGTTATAGGCTTGCTTAATTTTAGCTCTGAAATTAATTTGGTAAAATTGTTAACAAAAATTAACTTTATAATTAATATTATTTTCCATTGTTTTTGGCAACAATTAAAAATCAACTGTTTCACTTTTATCACATACTAGTTGTACCCGCACGGCTTTGCCCGTAATAGAAAAATTAAAAGGTCTTTTGGTTCGCCTGTATATTTACAAATTATGTGTGGTGAATTTTCTCGCCAATTGGCTTGTACCCATGTTACAGTTCCACGTTATGATAATTTCGTATCTCGCCAATTGGCTTGTGCCCATGTAACGGTTCCACGTTATGATAATTTCGTAATTTACTCGTCGATCGTATGATAATTTTGTTCTTAAAATTGGAATAGAAATAGAACAAAATCGAATTTTCGAAAAATCGCTTCGAGGTGCACACCCCCATGCTACAAACTAACTTTGCGCCAAATTTCATGAAAATCGTCCGAACGGTCTAGGCGCTATGCGCGTCACAGACATCCTACAGACATCCAGATATCCTCCGGACAGAGAGACTTTCAGCTTTATTATTAGTAAAGATAAAGATAAAGCTTACGGATCAGAATTTCAAAGCCCTCGCATAAGATTCACTTCAAATAAAAAAGCAGGGACAGTAGAAAAAAATGAAATGAAGCACCTTTTCATTGAATTATGACCGATATAACAGTGTACTTCTAAAACAAATTGACAAATTGCTCGACAATTGATTTTGAGAGGAAATTCATCTTTTATCTTTTTCTTATTAAAAAGAATGTTCTGGAAAGCCATCCTCGTAACTTTCTCGTGCCCTCGCGTTGAAGTATTTTTCTCTTAAAAAACGTCGCGTCGCATTTATTAGTACGTAAGCACTAAAAGTAAACGATTTGTTCTCTTCGTGGTCCTGAGTTTGACCGAGACATCAAAATGCCGATAGTAGTGTACCACCGTCTACAACTTGTACCGATAACAATTTAAATGTCGGTTATCGGTACGTTTTTCATCACTATTCTGCTGACTGCCTCAATATGAATTCGGGAACTTATACGTGACCAAATAGTGTATGAACATTGGGCAGTAGCGGCATAATGACAGTGCACTAACCCATTCAATAGAAATTCCTTGCGCAATTCCAGCATTTGATTTCATCACAACTATAACTCACACGCCCTACACACTATATTTATTAGTATCATGAGACTTATTTCTGTTCTGTAAATATGGTAAAAGTACCACAAAGCTGATGGAAAACTTTGGAGGTGTTTAGTTTAGTATGCATCCAGGGGATTAAGCTTAGCATACAAATAACGTAAGATGGGAAGAGACTTTAGATTGCGAAGAAACTGATATTGTAAGACTTCAGTTTGAAGTATACTTTCAGAAATATTGAGTTAATGTGTCTTAAATATTGTAAACTTTAGATTCGTTGACTCTGATTTATATATTATTTGGCCACAATTCTATAAATGAGAGAAGTTTTAGAATTAGCAGAGAGCAAATTTTTTAGAGATAAGCAAATTAATACTTTTAAATTTATAATATTAATAGACTGGTTAAAAAAATGCTATTACAGTAGAGTTTGGAAAACTTCGTCTATTATAGATAGAAAATTGGCTCAGTTTTTATTCCAGGTTAATGGATATCAACGCGCAACAGGTTTTTTGTGTGTGGGAGGGGGGGGGAGTGGCCGATTTCTTTTCTGCGTTCTGCTGGGTAATTTACTGTTAACACCCAAGTTGATATACGTGCAGGCATTTGTTTGCATGATCAGCATAAAAAATTGTATTGAATTAAGTAAAGCAGCACTAACCTTCAAACTGCTAACCAGTTTCACCAGACTTACCAGAGAGTCATGGTGTGTCTATATTGACCAAATTTCCTACTGTGTAAGTTATCTGTATAAACTCACTGGCCACTGAATTATATACCCAAGATCAGTATTTTATTGCACCATCTTTTGCACGGATAACTACCCTAGTTCGTTTGGGCATCACGTCTGCAAGCTTCAGGAGTGCATTTACACCCAGAGAATACCATGAAATGGCTATGCAGCTTTAAAGATCCTGTAAATTACATGGAAGAGGACGGTGCTGTCGGATGCGTTTGTCCACAATATCCCACACATTTTCTATGGGGTTAAGATCAGGGCTATGCGGTGGCCAGGGAAGGTATTGGAAGTCAGACCGATGCTCAGCGAACCAATATTCAACACTTCTGGCAGGATGTATAGTTGCATTATCGCCCATGAAATATCCATCGCTATCAGGATAATAATACAACATTGCAGGGTGCATTCGATTTGCCAGTATATCTAGGTATCACATGACTATTTATTTTTGCTCGAGGAACACCAGGGCACCACTTCCATGCCAGCAGAACATGCTCCATATCACGATACTCCCTCAAGACCCTTGCACAGTGCGAGAAAGGCAAGAAGTTTCTTTCGAAGGCTTCTAATTCACTGGCACTGAGTGTAGCATTTAATGCAATATAGCGTTATAAGGCGTATAGCGGTATAAATACATAGAAAAAAAGGCAGAACATAACAATGACTAGCATATTTTTACTGTCTTGGATAATTAGTGCTAAATTATCGTATCAAGTGAAGATAATCATTTATGATGTAATGTAAGTGCGGTAATCGCCGAAGATATAAAATTTCAAGGTATTTACTCATTCCTAAAGATAGTTGTATTATATGCATAAAACATATATTTTTTTTATTAATCTTACAAAAACATATTAAAGATCAATTTTCCATAACGCAATTTCAAATAAAGCAGCATTTTATTCGAAGCAAATCACGTAAATGCTAAACTAATTATTAAGCAATTTCTTCTTGCGCTTGAAGGTTGAAGATCATTTGTTCCAGAGATTAAATCAAAATGGATTATTCTTCCTGAAAACCATAAAATAAATTTCGAAGAAAATGGACAATTTATAATCTTCAGTGTCTTCGTTTTTTTTAAAATTATAATTATATCCAGTAATTTGATTTGCTGTTTAAAATGAAAGCATGCATTTTCAATTTAGTTTCCCTAATTCCTTATGCAACTGTAGAAAAGATAATGCAATTTTCTTTATTTCTTTCTTTTTTTTTTGGATAAATAATGAATCTTTTTTTTTTCAAGTAAAAAAATTAATTCCAGGATTTGAATAAACAATAAGAAATATTTATTTAATCACTAAAAACGGTTTTTAAATTAAATGAGTCCAAGAAAAGCAAGAAAATTGAAACACCACCAATAATTACTATATCTAACTTGTATTGTGTTTTCTAGAGCGGTTCGCCTCTGAAAAGTTTAAGACTTCTCTATGATTTTCATATTAGAATTTTATTTATCGGTTAAATTACATGATATGAAGATTAGAAAGTATTTATGTCCAGATACGAAATTTATTAACCCTCTTTTTTTTTCACACTTGTTTTCTATACAATATATATATAAATTTAAAAAAAAATCAAACTTGGAGTTGGATTAATCCTTTTTCCATTTAGTTAAACCACTTAATGCATTTGCCCGTCTCTGACATGGGCAAACGTTACCGGTAAAGTTGTCCATGACCGAGCCTCACACGGGCATCTTGTATCGCGTATTGTTTTATTTCTAATGCCCATCTGATATCTATTCTAGTAAAAATAGATAAGAGTTGATTATCATTAAACTCATCTCTACATAAATGAAGTCCCCTAAAAGCGTCTGTGTGTTTGAACTCGTAAAGCTCGAGAACTACCCAGCCGATTGCGTTGAAATTTTCAGTTTGTTCCTTTAAGTCCTGAAAAGGTTTGCAGACCAGTTCGAATAAAAATCGATGAATAGTTCTTTTTTTATTCCAATTTACGTCCAACTTTCATATAAATTCTCAAATATGGGGGTGAAAAATTACTTGCACATATTAATATTACATATCGTTAGAAAGGGTAGAATTTTTCGTGTTCTACGCAATTTGTTTCAATGCTCTAACTTCATTACGGCGGGAATTATTTGCGTTTTTAGCTCGATTTTTTTTAGGCTTAGCTGAAATTTAGGTAATACTTTCTTTATTAAAGTTATCAATAAAAAAAGAAATAATTGTCCCACAGCTTTCTCCTCGACACCATTGGAAAAAGCGACCTTTTTTACTCCAGATCTAACTCGGCCTTCGGTCAAAAAAAAAAAAGCTTTTATCTCGAAAGGAAAAAAAGTTACAAGCACTTTTAAATCAAGTTTAAGAAATCTTGATTCCATTCAAATTGTGAACCATTTTCTTTTGCATTTTAATTCCTTAAACTTATTTTATTTTGTGTTTCCATGGTTACACATTTTAACTCCATTTTTCTGGATTTAATTTCTTAAAAGTATTTTAATGTCTGTCGTCATGGTTTGGAAGGGAAATCATTATGTTTTATTTATTTATTTTTTGCGCCTGATTGTTGAATATAAGTCACTTGACACAATTTTTATTTTCAAGGTGGAATAGGCAAAGCCGGGCAACGCAGCTAGTTTACCATAAATGGCACTATTTATGAGCGTTTTTCTTGTACCCGTCGTGCATTGTGAGAATCAGCCATAAGCTTGTCAATAATTCTAATGTTATCAAGCAGTTGCTTGGTGTAGAAAAATAATCTATCCAGATTCTTTGAATTTTTAGCCGTTCTCGTGCTTGTGTGCCATTTTGATTTAACAGGTTTTAATATTTAAAAATTCATAATAAACATTTAATGAAATCGTTTACACTTTGTTTGCCCAACAAATTCTTAAAAAGTATTATTACCCCCCTCCCCCATCCACTCCAAGTCACTCTTCCCTACACAACTGACAAAAATAATTTATGCATCCTTATATATTATTTCTATAGCCTGTTTTTGGTTTCTACGCCAGATTTTCCTCAATTCTTGATCGATTTCTCTGATTTACACCTTATTTTAAAGCTTATCGTGCTTACTACTGACGAAAAATAGACCCACGGTCTAAAAATTGTTTTTTTCTACCAAAAAACCCGTTTTAAAGAACCAGAATGAGGTTTTTGGTTAAGCTTATAACTTTAACTTGCACTATAACCGACACAGCTGAATAGCTTGATCGGCAGAGCATTCTCTTGGTAACCAGGAGAATGAGTGTTCGGGCCCACGTCTGGACAATGTGCATCAAAAAATTAGAAAAATATCGCGCAGTACATGAACACTTAATTAAGTGAACAACAACTATCAAGGATTAGATTAAATGATAAGGAAACGCTCGTTGCTGATATGAAAACATTCAGTGATTTTATGCTAAATTACTTCGAAATTGCACGTGTTTTTTTTTTTTTTTTTTTTTTTTGAAGCTTTGGCTCTGGAAAGAAAATTAAAGCATAATGTAAGCGAAAATATAAGTATCAGGTTTAAGATTTCAGACTACAATAGAATTTTTTTTTTTGTTTAGAAAAAAATAATAAATCGTATATTGAAAAATGTATTCTTCGAATGAGTTTTTGACTGTTTGTACAAATAGAAAAATTACTACCTCAATTTGAAGGATAAAATATATATTTTTTCTTCTTTTTGCAAAAAGAAAAAAAAAATTATTTTTAATACAAATCGAAAAGCTACGCTTAATAAAAAAAATTTGAAAAAAAAAAAAATAGAACCGACTTCAAAATTGCTCTAAAAAGTGAAAAATAATTTTATTCTTTAAACACCATCGATAATACTTTTAAACATAATTTTTGAAGTTGACGCAAAAACGATCGATAAAATCATTCACAGCCACAACTCAACTACAAGTATAAATTTTACCAGGTCCAGTTTCTTCACTACCACATGCATTACGCATTGATGACAGCATATTTAAGTAGCGATATAAATGTTTCGTTCCTAACTTTGGATGATTTTTTGATAAAAATATGAACGAAGCATGGTTACAATGGATTTTACTTTTTGTTTTTGCGCCAACTTCAAAAATTATGTTTAAAAGTATTATCGATGGTGTTTAAAGAATAAAATTATTTTTCACTTTTTAGAGCAATTTTGAAGTCGGTTCTATTTTTTTTTTTCAAAATTTTTTTATTTCATTCTTTTTAGTGTAAATGTAGATATTTCAGTAAAAGTAAGAAGTTACCTAGTAAGAAGTTCGGTTCTATATCACTGTATTGCTTTAGAAAATTCTCCTTATTCTCCTTATTTCTCCTTTATTCTCCTTTATTCAAAATTATCATTACAATTACTATTAATGTTACTGTTATATGGCACCAAACTTTTATAACAATGAGTTTTATATTGTCGCGAGATGAAGATAGCGAAGACAATGTGAAAGCCAAATGAAGCGAATACTTGAGAAAGTGCTGGAACTTTCCAGATTTGGAAAGATACAGAAATTAATAGAAGATTCGAAAAAATACGGGAAACAGTAGAAACGAAATTTTAGTAAAATTCACTTTGTCCTAGTTGGGATTTGAACCCGGGTCGCTCGTGTGGGAAGCGAGAATTCTACCACTGAGCCACCGTTATCCACGGATGAAAAGTGCGAACTTCGCTACAATATCATTTTAATTGCATAAAATTTACTGTTTTTTGCCCATAACTTTTTTTCTAAAGAACAAATATGGTCAAACAAAGTAATGGGACCTAAGTTGAGCCATCCCCTATCCATTAAAAAAAGAATCATCAAAATCGGTTCACTAGATGAGACGCTATGAGTGGACAAACAAACAAAAAAAAAACATACATACGGTATGAACTGATAACCGCCTCCTTTTTGAAGTCGGTTAAAAAAGAGCATAGTTCAACTTATTCTGTATTTTAACCGTGCTGTTAAATGATGAACACGTGCTGCCATCTAAGTCATAACGGTTCAAGCAGCCTGCGGTAACAAATTGTAAATATTTTCAAAAAAAAAAACATTTCTCTTTAATATCTTATCTTATATATTATTCCCCTCTCATTTTAAAACTTGTCTGGCTGGCTAATGACGAAAAATAGACTTACGGTCGAAAACCCAAGTTTTCGGAAACGCCTCTTGCTGTTTCAAAACCTTGATGCAGCTTGAAGTTCTTATGCAGATTTTTTTTTTTTTTTTTAAGCAAAGTTCTAATACAATTTTCCAATTTTTTACGTCGCTTTTGCCAAAAAAAAAAAAAAAATAATAATAGCCTGTGCGTGTGTGTGTGTGTGTTTATATTTTAATAAAGCTTAAAAGCACTGAACTTAGTTGTTCGGTTAAATTCATAAGTTTTTTTTGGTAGAGCGTTCGGCTATAAACTATCTGAACTTCGAGCAAGCTTGGGCTATACGACATAATATCAAATTTACATTAATAATACGCATTATATGTACTCATAACATACACACGTAATAAAATAAATGCAGTGGGAATACTACTTGGTGTTTCGACTCCTTTATGCAGGCTACAGTTATCATTCGGAAAAGTTGAATGTTAATCGAAAGGTGGTCTTTTTTTTAAGCTTTAACTACATCCAGACCACTCAGCATAATGTAAGCATAAAAAAATATTAGATTTACCTCAAGGAAATCTTTTTCTGCAGAAAAACATTTTCATTGTATGCTGAAATGTAGATGTTTCTAATAGCAGTGTTCGACCTTTTGTTCAAATGAAAAAATACTACGCCAAATTAAAACTACGAGTTTCACCCAGTAAACCTCTAATTTTTTATTCGCGCGAATACGATATAAAGCATTAAAATTATTATCAACTTCATTAGCAAGAAATCATTTTCTACTCCTCTGCTTTCTGCTGGAAAAAAATACATTTTGTCTACGTTCGTAAAATTACACTTAAAAAACGGACTCAGTTCAACTGGTTTTAGTTTTGAATTTTAAGTGTTCGATTAAAAGAGAAACATGTGCGGGCATTTAAGCCGTAACGGTTAAAGCAACCTTCTATGTGGAATGGTTTAATATTCAAAGATAAAAACACTTATTTTCAATCTAATTAATTACTTCTCTAGAATGTTTATTTCAATCGCTACGTGAGATCTTCGTCATTCTTTAATCAAATTCCATGCTTTACGAATGATTTTAAATCGTATCATGCTGGTTAATGACAAAATATAGAAGCATGATCTTATTATTATTATTATTATTATTTTTTGTCAAAAAACTTCTTTGCTGTTTTTTACTTCGCATTCCTTCAATGAATAGCTTTCGAAAAAGAAGGCGCAGTTGCTAGGTTTGTTGGGGTGTCGGGCTGTTAATCAGAATGGCGCCAATTCTAATCCGTGCCAATAAATATCTCTTTAATGTTCCTTTTTTTCCCGTCAGATGCTCACATGGGCAGGACTGTATTTGCCACAACCTGTTTTTTCACATGCACAATTATTGCTTTTTCACGAGTCACTACTCAGCCACACTTTTAATGATATTTATGTTTGCATTGAAAATACGTACAACCAAAAGGTGAGCGATGATCAAATTATTATAACGTTGTATTTAACGAGGTTTTGTTGCTGATGTCTTTAAATTACATGCCTTCTCTTCTGCGCTTACTTTTTTCTGTTCTTCTTCATAATCTTCTTCCTTTGAAATTTTTAAAGAGCGAAATGCCTTATGAAACGATTCGAAGCACAGTGCGGAGTTCCGCACGGGTCGACTAGTTATCTATAAATTTCTGCCAAAAAAAAAAAAAACATCTTTGACAGTTTCTTTGGGAAAATTATTTGCTTTGAAGATCATCTTAATGATTTTCAGTGCACATAATCCAAGCTAGAATTATAACCATTAGAGACAATGCAGTTTTTATTTTTATTTTATTAATTCAATTATTCTTTTTATTATCATTACTACTGGTTATGGTTATGTCAGTCGAAACAAAATGCCATTGTTTGCACAATTTGTTGGTCAAGTTTTGGTCACTATTGTCACAGGTTAAAAATAAGAATTGAATAAATATTTTTTGGCTTGAAAAGTAAAATTAGATATAACGACGTTTTATTGCACAAAATTTGCAGATTTGTGCTTACACGTGTTTCGGGGTTTCAAGGTGTAAAGTTTTACATTAGCGGTAGTCAATTCCAACGGGCGACCATTTTATTGAAAATGACTACCAAAATATCACGTCTTACTCGTCAAAAGTGGCGAGTATGTGTTTTTTTATCTGTAAAAATTCATATCGTATATCGTTTTACGACAACACGCTTCCAATCCAGAGATGATCAGCTTATAGACATCTGCACTTTGGCAAATTTAATTTGGCGGAAACTCTTTAAGGAATATTTATTTTTTTGCGCAAAATAAATATTTTTTTGTTTTTAAATGGCGACCAAAAGTCGAAAGTGGCTACCTTTTTTTTTTGTTTTTTGAGCAATCACTATTGCTTATTGTTCTTACTTGGCAGTTTTGATGTCCTATGATTTTATTTTCCCTCCGTCACCCTCTGCAGCATCGCCGTCGATCGGCTCCTCCCGATGCTGCTTCTCTAGCGAAAATCGTCTCTAGGTTGCGCCAATATCCTACACTTACACGCATACATACAAGCACGTACACAAACACACATACATACACCTACACACACATACACAAACACACACATGCACACACAAACACGTACACACGCACGCTCATACAGACATAAACACATATGCCTACACACACATACCCCCCCCCCCACCACACACACATTCATACACACAACTACCCACACACTCATGACTGCACACAGACACAAGCACACATGCCTACCCACACACTCATGCCTGCACACAGACACAAGCACACATGCCTACACACAGACACATACCCCCTACACCACAAACACACATACCCCCTCCCACACACACAAACACACACGCCCACATGCACACACCCCCGTGATTGAGAAAAACATAATTTGAATTTAGGATGACATTTTTTTTTTTTTTTGTGACTATTGTAGTCACAAGGCTACTATTCATAATTCTTAGTCTGGAGCTACATTTCAAGGTACCACTTATTTCAATGCAATAATGCGTGAGTTTTAGGATGATGCTTTTCTCGAATGACTTTTCATCCTAAAGCTCACACATCATTGCACTGAAATAAAAGGCGTTTCTTTAAACCCCGAGACAAGTGTCTGAATCAATCTGCAAATTTTGTGCAATAAAACGATGTTAGATCTTATACTACAGGGTTAAACATTTTATTTTAAAGCAGAAAAAATAGCTTATTTATTTTCTATTTTTTAAGTTTTGAAATTTAGATTAAAATATTATTATTTAAAGTCCCATTGCGTTAAATTATATATATATATATATATATATTTAAAAAAAAATTATAGATGATAATTCGGAATAAGAACTGTAGTCAACTTCCCCTTTCAGGTTGAATTGTCCACTTCAAAGAGAAATTTCCTCTGGAAACCCTACAAATCTTTATTTCCCATAAATCTTATTCAAAGAACTTCGAAATTTTTATCAACAACAAGAAATTCATAAAGCTTTAGATCTTTACTTCGTGAATTTGGCTTCATAGAAAAGTTCCTTGCTAAGACAATAAAGGGAAAAAATTGTTCGCATTGAATGTCTTAAGAGACGTTAGCCCTCTTTTTTTTCTAAGACAAGTCGCGATAGCAAAAAAGAACGAGGCTTTTGTTCAAAGGGAATTTATACATTTTTCGGAAAAGAGACTTTTCTTGGACAAAAGATACTGCCAATAACAGAATTCTCCACAAAAATCTCATAACGTTTGACTTTTCCGAACTTTTTGAGCTTCTTACAAAGAATTAAGATTACTTCAGAAAACTTTTTCTTTAATTAAATCAGGGTTTAGGATTAACAAAGAGTTGGGAAAATAGTTAAACTCGAAATGTTTCAGTTTATTTTATTCATTTTTTGAGTTAAATTAATTTAAAGAGTTTTGTTTCGAAAATAATTCAAACATTTCGTAGTAAAATCAATACAAATATACATGAAATACACCGCCAGCTCAGTCATTCCAGCCGAGGACTGCAGTTTCGTGCTTATTAGAACTTATTAGCCCGGCATAGGAAGTGACTGAGCCGGAGGTGGAAAACCTCTTAAGGAAGCCAAGAGTGCGAAACAAACTAATAGCTGATATAGAATTAGCACTGACCAGACGAGTGCCCGAAGCATGGTTTGGTTCAACTCGAAGATTGCAGGCAAGGCATGGTAACTACCTCCAGCTCAGTCACTTTCCTATGCCGGGCTGATGAGAGTTGATAAGCACGAAACTGCAGTCCTTGGCTGGAATTGACTGAGCTGACAGTGTATTTCATGTATGTCTGCCTTAGCGCTGTCTATAGGACGGTAACTTACTGAATGCAAATATAGTCATGGAAAAAAATAATTTAAAAATAATAGAAAGTGAGCCGCAGTGCCGTTAAAAGACTAAGCAAAGAACTGAAAATATATTTTTAGAACTGTACATATATTTTCTACAACTCAATAAGAAATTTTCTGGTTAGCTTCTAAAACGCTGACTACTTGGAAACTTTATTTTTGTTTTCCTGCTTTTTTTGAAACTTTACAATAATTAGAGCAAACCTAACATGGCAAAGTCGTAATGCTGTGATTAGGATCTGCGTTGCCTTCCCAATGCTGACAGGTTAGGTTTGCCCCAACTATAGTGTACTCACATGTATTGGCAACGATATGGTTAATAGCAAGCGTAGAGCGCAATTTTAATTCGCGTCTTGATTATCATAACGTGGAATTGCTGTAGAAAGATGCGGCAAAGTGCTTTTTTTTTTTTTTTTTTTTTGACGTCATCAAGACCACGCCTTGTTTAAAAAATTGGACATTTTATAAAAAAAAATTCATAACTGCTGTGAAAATGAAAGTATTTTCTGGGTCCATGATATTTTTTTTTGCTTATTCTATCAATTTCAGTGACAGAAAGTACTACTTTTGACTGAAGGAGACAACCCCCTTGTCATTTAAAGATCAATATGAAGTTTCTCGCTTTATAAAGTATCTTTTCTAAGCAGAGAAACTAATGCATTTCTCATTAAAAGTAAAAATCCGGGTCATCTTCTTTTGCAAGCTGTTTCAAAATCAGATATAATAACCGATAATATTTCAATATATTTGACACGACGAAAACATAAATTGCAAGACGAGAAACAAAAACTCATTAATGGGCAAATAGAAGGCAATAAACGATTTTAAATCGGCTTTAAATTATTCAGAAAGTCGATTCTGTTTGGAGGAAAGTCATCAAACTCGTGCCTCAAGTAATTAAAACGGTCGATCGGAGAAAGCTGCTCTGACTTACCATAAATTAAGACGCTGGAGAAACTTTGGGAACAAAGTGATAATGAACAATATTAGCAGTTTAATTTCTGTAGAAGGAAGCTGTTAAGAAGAGATCTTTTGTAATTATTTACAAATTATAATGGGTAATTTTGAATTTATTTTATATCACTGGTCCAGTGCTTTCTACGAATTTCGAAAAAAGACGGAGTAGCAAAGGACACAACCTTAACTGAAACTTATTTAACTCTAACGTGGTGACAAAACGAACCATTGTTGCAAAATGCATCTTATATGAAAAAAAAATTTAATTTTGACCTCTTGAATTCAAATTATGTTTTTCGCAATCACGAGTGTGTGTGTGTGTATGTAGACGTGTGTGTTTATGTGTGTGAGGGGGTATGTGTGTTTGTGTGTAGGTATGTGTATGTGGGTAATGTGTGTTTGTGTCTGTATGCAGGCATGAGTGTGATGAGTGTGTGAGTAGTGGTGTGTAGGTGTGTGCGTATGTGTAGGTGTCTGTATATATGCGTGTGTGTATGTTTGTATGTGTGTATGTGTTTGTGTGTAGGTGTATGTATTTTGTGTGCGCGTGTGTGTAGGATATGAACGCAACCTGGAGACGGTTTTCGCTATAGGAGCAGCATCGTGAGGAGCCGGTTGACGGTGATGCTGCAGAGGGTGCTAACGGGAAAATAAAATGATAGCACATCAAAACAGTCAAATCGTGAATAAGCAATCGTGATTGCTCAAAAAAAAATGTTTTTTACCATTAAAACAGATATTTACCTTATTGATTGTAATTTTGGAACGTTTACGCTATTGTTAATAATACTCCGCGAGTTGACATTATTTTATAAAACTTGACATGATCAAATGTAATTAATATGAACTTTTATATACATTTTTCAAATCATATGATCAATTTCCTAATCCATGTTGCCGAGTTTTCAAATTATTCCTAAAAAGTTAATCACATGTCTTTAAAAACCAAAAACAGTGCATTTCTCTGTCTAACCTGAAAGTTAAAATTCAAACACTGTAGATTTCTCTAGTAGCACAATTTACAGTTTAAGTTTTAAAAAAATGTTGAGCATCATCTTAACAAAGAAAAATTCAAGGCGCTTTATGGTTGAAGTTAATAACGTCGTTAACTGTTTCTGAAGAAATTTCTGAAGCAATTAAAATATCCGGAAGTGAGGTGTCAATGCAAATTAAGTCACGGGCAAAAGGATTTAAAATGTTTGAAAAGTAAATTTGCAGTGCCTCCTAAAGACTATTCAGTGAACTGAACCTATTTTTATTTACAGCTCAAGAAAAAGTTTTCTGGTTAGCTTCTAACAGTCGGATACTTTGTAACTATATTTTTTGCTTGTTCTTCTATTTTCTAAAACTTTAATATACACAAAGGATGTTTATTGTCCTTAAATACAAACATTCCAAATTTTTGTTATACATTATGTCTCCAATTTGAACTTGAAGTGTCTAAAATGTTAAAATTTGTTTGGCGTTTAATTCTCGCAAAGTAAAAAAAGAATTCTCAATGTAAAAAAAAAAAAAATTAAACACTATAATTTTCTTAGAATTACCAAATTATTTAATATTTGAACAAAAATAAAATTGCTTTAATAAAAAACTGACTGATGTCAGAAAAATGTAAAGAAATTCTATCATAAAGTAGGTTGAAGGATTTTTGGTACTGTCGATGAAAAGTAACATTATAGAACTTTTGAAGGTTATGAATAGAATAAATCTAAAGCTTGGTTTAAAGTAGGACTGCTCAAATTTCACTAAGTAGAACCTCAGGGTCGAATAAAGCTCACCAGTGGGTTCCCTGAAATTTGCAATTTATCTTTTAATTCCAACTACAATACCAACACATGGAAAAGTAAGATTTAAGTGGCGCTCTCGATTATATTTTCCTCTTGCACAGCAAAGAAAATATCAAATTTAAATTACTAAAAGCCATTTAATGCCGATGCATGATTTCCACTGTGTCAGCACGTGAAGCATTATCAACCCCTGCTTGATTAAAGCGGATTCACCCTTGTTGCAAAAATTTAATTAATGCCGTTTTTGAAATTCTGCTGCAATTTAAACAATTGACATTCTCACATGCGTTTAAAAAATCTATGTGTACCTCTTACGGTTAAAAAGGAGCTGATGTGTGCGTCACATGACTTCCTTTTACTCCAATTTAACGTCATTTTTCCATCATTGGCAATTTTAATGTGATTCAATAGTTTACTCTCTAATTATCACCAACAGTAGCCAATTTCCTAACGAACTTTTTAAAAAAACCACCAAATTTGTCGCCAAGTTGGCGACAAAACGTGGCGACCGAAAGACTGGCGGTATATCGCCAAGTGTCCGACAAATTATAACACCACTTGAGTTTACATCGAAATGACAACGATTTCCCCCAAAAAAGGGGCAAAAGACCCATTTAGAATCACCCGAATGCAACCAAAAGGGAGGTGCACAACTAGACCCCACTAGGAGTCTACATACAAAATTTCAACTTTCTAGGACTTACCGTTCTTGAGTTATGCGACATACATACGCGCATATGCACATACATACAGACGTCACAAGAAAACTCGTTGAAATTAACAAAATGGATATTTCGCGTGTCTATAAGTTCTAGGCAATTATCCACGTGTGGTCGAGTCGAAAAAAAAGTCAACATTCATTCGGGGGTGAGGAAAATGGAATTTAAGGTCAATTTTTAAGTGAATTTTTTTCGCCAATACAATACTTCCTTTTTTTTGTAAAAGGAACTAAAAATAGCGCCTGTCATAAGAGTTTAACATTCTTACATTGTGACATTGTCGAATACACCTAAGGTGTCCGGATCAAAAATGACCCATGTTGTAATTTCCAGTATTATCAACTTATAGTTGCATTTTATCTATATGTTTGTGATGTAATAATATATTTATATTACATTTTCCATACATTGTTATGCTTTTATATTATTAAAAATTGATTTACAGACAAGTTTTCATAACCATAACGAATTATGAATATAATGCGCCCTTCTGCATTTATGAAATAAAATTGCTGTTGGTCGAAACATTCAGTCCTATTGCAAAATTTCAGAAAATGCAATGTACAGAAATACATTTTTAGCATACATTTATTGTTTTTTTTTGAGCAATCACGATTGCTTATTGTTCTCATTTGACGGTCCTTGGCGTTGTGGTTAATTTTTTTAGCTTGGACCAGGGGGCATCACCGCCCACCGGATCCTCTGGTCCTGAGCAAAAAAAAAAGAAAAAAAAAAAAGTCAACATTCATTTGGGGGTGAGCAAAATAGAAATTAAGGCCGGTTTTTGAGTAAAATTTTTTTCGCGAATACAATACTTCCTTTTCTGTAAGAGGAAGTAAAAATCATGAAACTTCTCTCCGAGATATGCCTCCAGTGGATACCAGATTTCGGAATGAGATTGCTGATGCACTCATCAAAAATGGTTGTGATCTTCCAAGAGTCCTGTCTTGTCGATTTCTTGCAGTGATCCTCGTCCTCTTCAATAGGTCATGGCTCGACTCCGCAGTGGACATTTGAAGTGTTTTAAGTTTTTCAACGGGGATAAGATTTTCCCTCCTTGTTTCTGTTTCCTTCCTGCAAGTCCGGCTCATCTTCTTGTTTGTATTAGCGCCACATGGAGGCAGCTATGCGATGAGCAGGATCTCAGTTTCGAGGATCTAGCGCGTCGGGACCTTTTGAACCTGGTGTAGGCTTTCCTACACCAGGGGGATAGGTAACAACATATCTGCAAAACTAAAATCTTTACCACTCGCCTCACTGAAATTTAAGCTCTCAAATTATGCTAGTTAATGTTTAAAGTTTTTTAAAGAAATTGTGTTAATTTTTATTTTTTTCTGAAAGATAATAAGTATTTTTACTAACAATTTTCGTTTTCTTTCCAAGAAAACCATAATCTGAAATTTGCACACAAAGTATACTGATCAAGAAAAACCAGGGGTTCCATGTAAAACGCAGATATAAATGAAGGTTCAGCCTACAATTAAGAATGCTATTTTAATATGTTAGTGAAATACTTTTTAAAGCAATTTTAGATAATCGAGAAGAGAAAAAAACAACAGGAATGGATACAGAAAGAAGGACGAATCATGTAAAGTATTTCTCGTGAAAAACTGTAACTACTTTTAACGTAAATATGGATCAGGTACGGAAAATTGCGAAAACGAGGAAAACTATTAGCTCCAGCCTAGCAGAGAAAAGAAAAAGTGTAGAAATTAATGACAAATCAATTGTAATTTACTTGCTTTCGTGTACCTGCAGTCTTTGATGCTGCCTTTTTTTTCTCAAGGGGTCTAAGGACCCTTAACCTTCAAATTTTTGAAATTTACGGAGAAACTGAAAGGTTATGCATACTTATACTTTAATTCTGAACATATTGATATATTTTTTATTACCATACTCGAAAAACTTTTCAAGTTATCCTAAAAATGCGTAAAGTTTCCTCATAGAGATTTGTGTTACATTAGCTGGGGGGGGGGAGGTAAGAATCTTTTTCTCAGGTGCCCGGTTTCTCGATTTGCGCGCATGATATCTCAGAAAGTTATTTATGTATTTCCGTAAAGCTTTTCCCGCATGTTTGTCTGATTTATTTTTATAATTTGAACCTAAATTTTAACTAAAAATGAAAGTTAATATTTAAAAAAAAAATATTTTCACTCAAAATTTTGGAAAATTTTGATATTAACTTTTAAAATTTCAACGAAATAAATAAAGAGTTTTAAAAAATAAATAAATTTAGGTTTAGATCATAAAAATAAACCAAACATGCATTAAAAATTTTACGGAAATATGTAAGAAACTTTTTGAGATATCCCGCACGCAAAACGAGAAACAAGAGAAAACGCAATCTGAGAAAAAGAGGCTTAAACATCTGCTGTTAACATAAATCTCTGTGGGGAAAGTATCAATAACTCGAAAAGTTTTTTGCGTTTGGTAATAAATAAGGTATCAAATTGTTCAGAATTAAATTAGGCACAACATATTTTTTTTTCGGAAAGTTGAAAATTTTGAAGTTTAAGGGTCCTTAGACCCTTTAATGAAAACTTTCTTGGAAATAAAACTTACTTATGAATGCAAGCCATTAATAATATTTTTTGTCCCATAAAAACTTTCCAACCATGGTAACATACAGAGGGCAGCCAAATTATTGTAGTCAAACAAACTTTTATGTATTTTTATTGTATTTTTTAATTGTTGTTACATAGCTTTATTATTGGAACACATTGTAAAGTTTATATGAAATATAAGCTTTACAATGCGTGTTGCTGCGGTTACGGCTTAAAGGAAGCGTGGCATACTTTCAGTGCATGATATGGCAACTTGAGTTATCTAGTATTACAGATAAAATCGCCAAGTTTTCCAAAACTCACACTCACAAGAAGAAGATTATAACGTTAAATTTCGACGGACACTGAAACTGACGTCACATTTAAAATAATAAAAAAAAAAAACTAAACAACACGTAAAATATTACCAGAGTAAACTTTTTTAAATTTAAATAAACTTTAAAAAATGTTCAAATAATAAAACTATGTAACAACAATTTTCAAAAACAATGGGAAAAAAACCCAGAAAAGTTTGCATTAGAAAATTTGACTTTTTTTTTTTTTTTTTTAACATCCAAACTGTTATAGCTTAAGGGGAAAAATGCTTGAACTAACAGCTATAGTCAAACTCATCTTATAATAAATCATATTTAACAAACAAACTTTTCAGAAATGGGTCCCATCTAATGAAAAATTCATGAAAAAGAACTCAAATCATCGGGAACGAAATACGAAAAACGGTTGAGCACGGAATTTATTTCATTGAAAAAAATAAATACCAAAGAATTTAAACCTCGTAGCAATCTGTTTCCTGAACTAAGAATTCATTTTTAATATATCGTAGTTGTTCAGCCAATCGATAAGCACCATCCCCGAAAAGTAACTTTGTTTCCAATCCAATATCACAACGTTTTCAAAAAAACAAAATTAAAGCATCTCAACTCTCTGGCAGTTTTATTTAAAGTTACTTGAAGATAGTTTTATTTTATTTGTATTAATTTAAGAAAAGTTTCCAATCCCAATTTTTCATTATTAGCATTTTAAGTCTTCAAGAGATTTTGAATGAGATACTGCGTGAAAAGTTTTAACTTAAATGGTTGGGTAGTTTTATGTAGCTTTTAATGGATATGAATGATGAGAAAAGAAAAAAGATGCTCTATATTCAAGTTAAAATTTAACAAGAACTATGTTTTGAAACATGCTGCACTAAAAAGGATAAATTTTGCAATTCGGGAATAAATATGTTGACACATTTTAATTGCATGATTTACCTAATCTGTATACTTATTTTTCATTATCTCAGACTTTTTTATTTTACCTATAATAAAAAGAAGTATTTTAGTTAACTAAATTTGTCAAACAAAACTGTTTTCACATTTATTGCAATATATTGGCTTATGCATGATAATCATTTATTAACTTTAGCTATTATGAGCAAAGACACTAGTTTTAACCAATAAATTTTTAGATTACCTTATTTATGCAGTACAAAGATAATGATAAAGCAAAAAAAAAAAAAAAAAAACTAGTTGACTTGTGCATCACATGAATTCCTTTTCCATCAATTTTTCCCCATTATTTTCAATTTTAATGCGATTCAATAGTTAACGCTCTAAATATCACCAACATTGCCAAATTGAGACCAAATTTTCAAAAAAAATCGCCAAATTTGTCGCCAAGTTGGCAACAAAACTTGGCGACCACAATACTGGCGATATATCGCCAAGTGTTTGCCAAATTATAACACCACTTGAGTTTACATCGAAATTTCGAAATTAACAATGATTTCACCCAAAAAAGGAGCAAAAGACCCCTTTAGAAACACCCGAATGCAACCAAAAGAGGAGGTGCACAACTTGACCCCCCCCCCAACACACTAGGAGTTTACGTACCAAATTTCATAGGACATACCGTTCTTGTGAGTTATGCGACATACATACGCACTGCCGCACATACGTACATACGGACGTCACGAGAAAACTCGCTGTAATTAACTCGGGGATCGTCAAAATAGATATTTCGGGGGTCTACAAGTTCTTAAGCATTTATCCACGTGTGGTCGGGTTGAAAAAAACTCAACATTCATTCAGGGGTGAGCAAAACAGAAATTAAGGTCGATTTTTGAGTGAATTTTTTTCGCAAATACAATATTTCCTTTTTTGTAAAAGGAAGTAAAAAATAATAGACATAAAACTAGCACTGAAAATACTTCGCGCATCAAAACGATAATGTAAGTAGATTTTTTCTGCATATAAAAGTCTTTTATCAATTTCTTCTTTCTTTCATCTTTTTTAAATTTTAGTACTTAAAAAGAATCAGCGTGAGAGAGAGAGAGAGAGAGAGAGCGCATAGTATCTTCTAACTAAACAACTAACCTGAAAATTTTACAAAATGGAGAATTAAAGTTCCTTTTTTGTAATTTGCGTACAGTTTTGCTGCTTTAAGTTGATTTTAATCATTTTATCGTTTCTATGTGCTTTTTAAAAAGGTTTGCTTCAATTTCAGTTTTAAAGCTGGATGATTTAAAAAAAAAAAAAAAAAAAAAAAAAACGTACATCTTGAAACACATTTGTATTAACTTTTAAGGATACATAATGTTGACAATACATTGCAATAATTTTGGGGACCAACTTTTTGTTATTGAAAAAGAGTGTAAAACCCATTCTTTGCGAGTGATGAGGAACATGTAATTAAAATTAGTCAATGGCTTTGATCTAAAAACACAGATTTTTTTCACCTGTGCCTGGTAAACTATTTTGTATTTTTATGCAACTACTTCTGTTATTGTACTTTTAGTAGTGGTACCCGCACGGCTTTTGCCCATATGAGAAAATTTAAAAGGTCATTTGATTCGCTTGTATATTTACAAATAATGAATTTCTCGCTAATTTGCTATCTTAATTTGTTCGCCCATGTAATGGTAGTTTGCTCACCCACTTTATGGCAATTTGCTCGTCCATGTTATAGTAATTTATTCGTCCATGCTATTACAATTTGCTCAATAAAATGTTCTTAAAATTGGAATAGAAAAAGAACGAAATTGAATTTTCGAAAAATCGCTCCGAGGTGTACATCCCACGCTACAAACTAATTTTGTGCCAAATTTCATGAAAATCAGCCCAACGGTTTAGGCGCTATGCGCGTCAAAGAGATCCTATACAGACATCCAGACAGAGAGACTTTCCGCTTTATTAATTAGTAAAGATTATTGTTACCATGGTCCCTTCGCGGCACCCCTCACCTCTTCCTGCGGCACCCAGTTCGGAAATTTCTGATCTAACTTTCTATAATTTTTACTATCACTATCATATAGTTTGAGTTTTTTTTTTCTTTTGTAGCTATAAGTTGGGAAATTATTTGTGAGCAACTAAAACCAAAAATAATTACCTTTAGCAAAAAAATTCCAGATTTTGGAAGGGGCCCGGGTCCCCTCAGTCCCTCCCTTATATACGCCCTTCCAATGGTGATGTATAAACAGTCTTTAAAGAAACTTCATTGCCAATCCTAATACAGTAGTTAATATACGTGTAAGAACTGTTGTAAGAGAGATCCAGACAGAGAGACTTTCTGCTTTAATATTTAAAAGAAAAGAAGAAATATAAGGAAAAAAAATCATAAAGATAAAGAAAGATAATTTTCAGAACAAATTCTTCCCCATTTTATCAAATTTATGTGAAAAAGGGCTTAAAATTTTAATAGAAAATGAACAAAATCGAATTTTCTAAAAATCGGTTCGAGGTGCACACTCCCATGCTTCAAACTAATTTTGTGTCAAATTTCATGAAAATCGGATCAACGGTCTAGGCGCTATGCGCGTAATCCAGAGATCCAGATATCAGACGTCCAGACATACAGACTTTCAGCTTTATTTTTAGTAAAGATTACAAATCTTGTTTTGTGACGTTTCTCCAATCTTTAAAAATAAGTAGCATTTTTTAAAACCAGTATTAAGATCTTTTTTTTTTAAAGTTTGGACTTACAATTTCTGATTAAAAAAATTGTTTTCTTTCTTAAGTTAAAGAAAAAAAAAAGCATCATCTCTCCTTAAAGTCATCTTATCTCTTTTCAGAGAACCAATCATAGTTACATTCAAACAAAAGAAGCTATGCCATTAGAAAAACGTTCACGAATTTCATAACTTCTCACTTCATTGGGAACCTGACGGAAGTTCTAAAATTATTGGAAAATAAGTTGGACATAAAACTATTCTTTATCGTACTTTAATTCAGTTAACTTTCTAGTCAGCGTTCACTTTTGTTCCAAAGAATGTATTTTTGCTTTCATTCGGATATAACAAAATGACGCAGCTTGAATCTAAATTAGGAAGCTGAACGTAAATGTTTACTGTTGATATCTTAGCCATTATTTGTAGATTGCAATCAATACTTTTGGTTCTTGACTGACCTTTATTTTGAATACTTTACTTATTTGTTTTTATGTGGAATATTTTAAATGTTGTATTAGGTTCAAGTGATCCAAAGTTTTTTCATCACATTTTTGTATTTCTTTGAAATTTGACTCATCGATTGTACCCTTAAAGGTAATCAAAAGCCAAATTTTTAGATTTTCATCTCTTATATTTTTTACTTCCTTTTACAAAAAAGGAAGTATTGTATTCGCTAAAAAAGTTTCACCAAAAAATCGGCCTTAATTTCCATTTTGCTCACCCCCAAATGAATGTTGATTTTTTTTTTTTTTTTTTTTTGTCAACCCGACCACACGTGGATATTGTGCCTAGGAACGTACAGATACCCGAAATATCCATTTTGACGATCCCCGAGTTAATTACAACGAGTTTTCTCATGACGTCTGTATGTACGCATGCATATGCGTATGTGAATGAAATTTGGTACGTAGACTCCTAGTGGGGCCTAGTTGTGCACCTTCCCTTTTGGTTGCATTCGGATGTTCCTAAGGGGGTATTTTGCCCTTTTCATAATATATATTCAGTATGATCCCATTGCTGTCCCACTCTGAAATTTTTGACACGTGTAGACCACATTAGTAAGCAAAAAATATGTATTTTTCAAAATGTTGAATATATCTACCTTTTAAAATATTCAAGGTCAAATAATGATTTGCATGACCTTTGAATATTAATATCACGTAACCTTGCCATTTGGCATATCATATGAAAGCCTATTAAAAAAGCTTTAAAATAACACCTAGTACGACACCCTAACTACTATAGTTGAGAAAAAAGACTTTTTTTAACTACGGAAATGTCACTTTTTGCCGTTTTTCGAGTATTTTAGGGGGCTTCAAAAAAATAAAAATAATAATAATTAATTTGAATTTTGACATCTTGAATTCAAATTATGTTTTTCGCTATCACGTGTGCGTGTGTGTATGTAGGCGTGTGTGTTTGTGTCTGTGTACGGGCTAGAGTGTGTGGCTATGTGTGTGTGTAGGTGTGTATGTATGTGTAGGTGTGTGTGTATGTGTGTAGGTGTGTGTATGTATGTGTAGGTGTGTGTGTATGTATGTGTAGGTGTGTGTGTAGGTGTGTGTGCATGTGTGCGTGTAGGATATGGATGCAACCTGGGGACGATTTAAGCTAGAGGAGCAGCATCGTGAGGCAGGTCGACAGTGGTGCTGCAGAGGGAGGCGGGTGGAAACTAAAATCATAGGAATTCAAAATAGTCAAATGAGAACAATAAGCAATGTGACTGCTCAAAAAACTAATGGTCAAAAAAATTTAAAAGAACTTTTTTTTTTCTATCATTACGTTGGTAGACTCCAACCTGTATATTTTGCACAAATGGATGATGGGTCATTTTCAGAGGCTCGTTGATTTGGCGTGGAATGACCCTGTTGGTATAATGCATGTCTAACTTAGTCCTGGTTTACACGGCGGTAACTTACTGCTTATTGGTGAAGTTGTTATGGTTATATTCGAGCAGCTAATTATATATCTCAAAAGGTGTTTTAAAATACAATAATTACATCTTCCGCATTAAAATATTATACGCGACGGCATACAAAAGAAAATTATTTCAGTGCTATCGCTTCGCAAAAATTACGAAACGAAAAACAAAAGAAACACGTTCTACAACCCCGGCCATGTTAATCGCATGAGAGGAGTCTTTAAAAATAATTAAGTTCAAACATGTATTGAAAAGAACAAAAACAAAATCTGTTGAAGTTCAAGTGCAAGAAAGTTGGAAATTTTCAATTAAAATAAACGATCGATACGGTAAGTGAAAGGAAAAATGATTTAATCACCGCCAAGAAAGCTAGAAATCTACCATCAATTACAGCGTGGCTCCAGCACTAATGTCCAGTTTTAATTAAGTTATATCACTTTTTGGTAGAGTGTTTTAGCTATCATGCTGTGAGTTTAACTTACTGTTACTTAGACTTTAATGAGAAATACGAAATAAAAGTATGAACAAGGCTACTAAAAATCGAAACAGTTTAAAGCTTTTGTTTTCGAAGAACACTGTTTCAATAAATTTGCATCTGCATATCTTTTGAGAAAAAATGAATCAAACGTGAAAACATCACACAGCTTAAGAATATATCAAAGAAATTTGTTGATTTTTTTCGACTTAAGCCATTTTTATCGCGGTAAAGGACGCACTGGATAGTTTTGCTTATCAGCATCTTTTGGCGAGTGCATCTGGTTTAAATTTCTTTGCATTCTTTAGAAGCGATCTGTGAGACCGCACCTCAGTGTTACAATTTTTGGCAGTAGTAAACACAGCGAACCGTTTAAATAGGGGTTCCTTTATCATACCCGCTTTATGCAGAAGAAATGCAAACTATTCTAGTTGAAGTTGAGAGTTGTTTGATATGTTCACAAAAAATACGCAATGATGTTTTAGAGATAGTAACGGCAGACTTATTCCTGGAAATACGACGCAAAATACTTATAGTAAAAGGACTGCAAAAATTTTCTTGTAACGTGATATAATCAATTTTCTGCTATTAAAATGTTCTATATATATTAAACACTTAAAACAAAATAATTAATAAATAATAGATTAATTTTATTACGAGTAGTAAATTATTTACTGTAGAATATGAATTTTGTTGAAAAATCCTAAGGCTCTAGTAAAATTTCCTCGGAAAAGGTATATTTTAATTCAGAATTCAAAAATATTTTTTTCCTGTGCTAGTAAAAGTACAAAGAGCACTTAAAGGAAGGTTCGGGAATGTATCTTAATTACACGATTTTTAAAAGATCTGAAAGTAGAGCGGTCTCTGAGACTTCACGTCCCCTGTTACGCCCTACTTTTTCACCTCCCCTGTTACACATTAAAAAAGGGGTTCCTTGATATTCCGAAACACTTGTCTGCAGTGTCCTGCAAATTCGTGCCTTTTCACGTTGCTTTGTGTTCTTTTACTCTGTGTCATTAAACTCACGAAATGGGGCCTACATTACAAAAAATTATTAGATAAATAGGGTAGTCTGCAAGTGGATAAACACTCCAGCTCAAATCCATTTTAAAAGTTTTACTTAAAGAAAATATAGTGGTAAATACTACAGTAAAATAGATTGTTTACAGTGGAGATACATTTTACTGTAAATTGTGCCGGAAGCAACGTGTTCAACTCGTAAAATGAAGACACAAGTTGCTGGCAAGCAGTAAGTTGCTGAACTCTTGCTGGTTAACTAAATCAATTTTAGCCACCTGTTTGAAAGTAATACAGTAAAACGTGTAAAGTTTACCACCCTTGTAAGTTGACCACCTGTCTAAGTTGACCGCTGTTTTCAGGCACGAAATTAGCCCTTATCATATAAATCAACCTCTGTAAGTTGACCACCTGTTTAAGTTGACCACTAAAGCAGTGCACCACAGGTGGTCAACTTACACAGGTTTCATTGTATCAGCTTTATTGAGTGATCATCTGCCTCCGTCTCGTTTAGTGTCGATTCCATAACAAAAACTGTAATAACCACTAAATAAAGACTCTTCTATATCTACCCTTTAGGAAAACAAATCATGCATTTTTTTTTTCACAAAATGGAAAAATAAATTATACAATTAAACTTGTTTATTAAGTCTTCGTGATAAGGAATTTCAATGTTCATAATGATTAATTCACACATAAAACATGTCGTTGAATACGTCGTGTTATTCCCACACTTTCAAATTGCGTAAAATTGATAACTTTGATAACCACTCGGCGTAAATAAAATACACAAAATAACGTCTTCATTACTTTTGAAAACAAAGGCTAAAAATGCTTTGAAAGCTTTGAGATTAAAAATAATAATTAATGGAAGCAAAATGTCGTTTTCTCGTTTTGTATGATCGGTAAAGCGGATTTTGAAAAATTGTAAATACATAGCACACTTATAAAACTATCAATTATTCAAAGCAGCAGAATGAAAGCGCTGAATGGGAGTAAATATTTATTAATTTACCGTTACGTATTGCAAATAACCCACGCTAACGTCAGTTCCTTAATTTAAACGATCACAGGGGAAACTTACATTAAATAGTATATTAGTTATACATAAATATAATACATTATTACGAAAAACAGTGAAACATAAAGCTTTTGATAAACTAAATACAACAAATCTATAATATACTTATTTTTTACGTTGTTTGAAAAGATATTTTTATCATGGAGTCCTTTACTAAAGCATATTAAGCCTTATCGTTCCAAATAACACCATCTAAAATTAATTATATGATTCATCGAGCTATGCTTTTTTTTCTTGTTTGTCAGTAACTAATTCTTTATTTATAGGTTCTTTACTTATAAACTTTAAAAAAGAGATTCGTTCATTCAAGCAAAATATATATTATATATATATAAAGAAATATGCTACTTTTCACGCAAAAAATGTATAGTTTCATATTAAAAATACTTTTAATTAATTTCGTAAAACTCTGTACCTTATCCAGTTACTCTACTAATTCTGTACCTCAGAGCTAGAAGGACGTAAATCACATTATGATAATTTCACAGGGCAGAGGAAAAACTTTTTTCGGGCCCATGCAAAAGATGCGTAAAGCGCTCTTTTAAACCTGTTAAAAAATTGAAAAGGATTCTTTTTTTAGAGTTCCGTTCTCATGGCTCGATGCAGAATAAACAAGCTTCTACATACAATGCGTTAATAAACAGAAAATCGCAATTTTTGGAGTGACATCACTCTGGCTCTGAGGTCTAGGCTGGTTGATGAATTGTCCATGCTGGTATTGAAAAAAAAAAATACTTTAAAAGTTTTTGAGGTTAAAATGTTGATTTATATCGTCTTTAACTTTTCACAATAGTCTTTAACTACAGAATTGAGATAGGTTTTCTGTATTTAAGAAAAAGAGCCACGGGAAAAACGGTCTAAGTCCAAAATATAAGTAAAATAAAAAAAAAAGTTACTTGCAAAAAATAAATAATTTTTCTTTGAAAATTTATTTATTTATTTAAGTTTTGAAAAATAATCTTTACATAAGTATTGCTTACTTAAAATTGGCTCGTTTAAATTAGCATTCAAAAAAATTAATAAATAAAAGTATAAAACAAGGATTTCATCAAAAAGTGAACTTCGGTCGCTTTTCTGTGGACCCTTCAATTGCAATATAAACCCTAATTAGTTGATCATTTTGTATGAATCTTATTTACTTTACCGGGATTCCATATTCATTTCTTTTCAACAACCTCAATCAAAAAATATCAATTAATTTATAACGTCTTTAAAACTCAAATATCAAAAATTAAACTCTCCTTTCACGCTGCTTTTCATAAAAGCTTCGCAAACTCTGAGAAACACCATGACATTAAATGTCAGACTAGCTACATAATTCGATCGGCATCAATTCAAAAGAGGTTGAATAAAAAGAATTTGATACCACTGAAGACACCTGTGTGATTTGATTCTCTGCCATAGAAAGTTTCTATTGGATATTTGCACCGTGCGCCGAGCGAATAATTTCTTAATGAGGCCGCAGTTTCTGCATAATTACCACTGAGCACTTGGTATACCTGTCACGTTAGGTCTTTTCAACGCTGAAGCGATGATCTAATTAAAGCTCCTCTCGCTGCAAGACTCCGAAGGTGGTAATTAAATACCATTACAATGGTTCATTAAGTCTAGCCGAGGAGTGAAAGATGATAATTATAGATATGATGCAATTTTTCCCGACATTTGTGCGGTTAAAGTTAAATTCATATTCAATATAACCTTCAATTTTCATTATTGATAAGTTCTGTTTTAGCGTTTTGGGAAGCATGATAATGTAGATATCTTGTCGAGTAATAATGTATGGGTGTTACAAAAAACGCACGGACTGTCATATTTGTTTTAAAACATTCCATTGAGATTGGACAGTATTGGACTGGTTATATTTTAACTTTTGCTCTTCCGTCTGCTTACAAGTGCTTTTACAGGAATTCCGTTAGGAACTGCGATAAATTCCACAAAAATAGGCAGTTTATTGTACTACATAATTTATTGGATCAGATTGTTTACTTATTCTGAACATTAAAACTTTATTTTACATTTAACTTTCGACTGTCTACAATATTTAAATTTTTAAACATTTATTTTTTCAAAAAATGAGATTGATATTTTTTTTTTCTTTTACAAAATTCCGTTATTTTCGTCTTTCCTCAGAATTTAATAATCATTAAGAAGGATATATGATTGGCTAAAATTAAAATTGCCATCATACGTTCCTTTCTCAAACAAAAGCAACACTTTAAAGATTTGAAGGTAAATTTTTTATTTTGTAAGTAACGAATTATCTAAACACTAGGATAGATTCAAGGTTTGAAACAGTTACATTTCGATTTCAACAAATGTGTTTAGTAGCACGATGACTGGGAGATATTTTGTGTGACGTCAGAAATCAGTCTTAAAACGTAAATAATATTGCAAAAACGTAAAACTACAGTGATGCAATTAGGAAAAATATCTTCACAAAGATTAATTGCATTCCTTCTTAAGAAAGATTAAGGAATATTTAAATACTTAACAAAAAACTCCTTTTTGTACCTAATTAGTTTCCTAATTTATACAGGCAATTGAGTTCAAAAAACTTAAAGTTTTAAAACTCATTACTTATTTATTACATTCAAGTTATGAAAGTGCGTTGTTTTGAAATCGGTAAGTTTAGTTTTAAGTACAGATAGTGCATGCAAGTGTCTATATCATAAAATACTTTTTAATTCGTGCATTTTTCAAAGTATATGATTTTTATTTTATTATTCACATTATTACTAATTCATACATAGCCTAGGAACTGAGGAGCGACCGCCCCTTGCTCACTATCGCTAAATTTCGGGAATTTAAATGATCTGCAGGTTCATTAAAATTTTTAAAAAATATTCTGGCCTCTAAATTTTTTTTTGGTCTTGCCAATCTCGCCAGAATGAAGTGAAAATAAACCAAAAATTTGGTGATAGCGCCAAAATCTCGAAAATAACTCGCAACAAGTTAAAATAACATTGATAATTCATCATTAATTTAGTTTATTGCTAGTTTGATCTAATTCAGCCATTTCCTGGAATTTTAAACGTCAATTATGAAATTCCGCCCGACGAACAACGTCATAACTTTTTAACGATCTCATTGGCTCCTGTGACGCCATCGCTAGAATTTTACAACATAGTAAGGCTCATTTTTTTTTTTTTTTTTTTTGCATAAAATTGCAGTAATACTAAACAGTTAAGATAGCGTAACATTTTATATTTCTATTGCTTAAGCATTAAATTGAAAATAAAAATTGCAAAGTAATTTTCTACTGCCATGCCTGGGAATTCTTTGCACTTACATTTTCATATTTTATTTATGAACTGAGCAAAATGACGGTACAAAAGATCTTATCTTCTTCACACTCGATCATTAAGCACGAAACTCCCCCCCCCCCCCCAATTACTCCGGTTTAGCAAGTATGAAGGCGAGATGGAATTGCTGATATAGTAGTATCAGTAATTCCAAACTGATATTAATTGTACATATAAGGACAATTAAAATCAGTTCGGAAAATATTAGTTATTAATTATATTACTCCCGTTTAGCAAGCATGAAGGCGAGATGGAATTGCTGATATAATAGTATCAGTAATTCCGAACTGATATTAATTGAGCATATAAGGACAAAATAAATCTTGAGGTTACTCAAATACTTCTAACCATTAAAATAACTCTACAAATACGTTTAATTAAACGATCTTTACAATCCATTCAACTAACAATTAATAAGGCATTGAGGTGATGTCTTTGATAAATACATGTTTTAAAAAACGTCTCCCTAATCTAATGAATTCTCTTTACGGCTACTGCACGATCAAAAATACTTCCAGAAAGCTTCTCACGTGACAGGGATGTTAAACATGGAAACTAATTACACGGATGTCTTGTTGGAACATTAAAGCACTTTACCTGCTTGACGTTCGCAATAAGTATGCCCAGGGAAAGCTCGACTGCGCAAAGACGTGACTAAAGGGCGAAAACTCAGCGATCTGACAGTATTAAGAGTGTTTATCTTGACAGAAGGAAGTTTATTGACATATTAGAGATAAAATACTTCTCTGCTATGTACCGACTTAATTGTCCTACGAGCTTAGGAAAGAGTTCGACAAAATGAAAAATCTTCTCTTGGTCTATATATGCATTGAAATAAAAATAGTAATTACAAAATATTATCTAAAAACTGAATTTATATTTTATATTTCATTTATGAAATACAGTTTTTTTGCTGATATATATATATATATATATATATATATATATATATATATATATATATATATATAATTTAAAGGAAACTACTTGAGTTAATGAACCCCCCCCCCCTTAAAAGAGCGCGCGTCCCCTCCTTTGCATGCGACAGAAAAAGTTTTTCTTCTCTTCTGTAAAATGGCCATAATGAGACTTACGTCCTTATGGTTTGAGGTACAGATATTATGACTGCTGATTAGTAAAGATATTGTTCAACATAAATTACGTTATAATTCTTCGTTTTAGTTAGAAACATTAAAAAACACGTATTTTCACCTCAAAGCATAATGAATAGTTACACATACTACAACCCATACATCTTTCAATCACAACTTTAATCTTTGAAATACCATTCTGCTGCCAACACCCATCGATGAAATTCTATCCCACAGGAAGAAGAAACAATTTACATTCGTAAATCTCAGAAAACACGCGTCATGGCGGAGCTTGATTTTCTCAAGAGCAAGCAAGGTTTTTTTTATCGTTTACTGGCGATTTTAATAGTTAGTTAAACTATTGTTTAATATAAGTTACATTATACTTATTCATTTTAGTTAGAAACATTTAAATACTCGTATTTTCACCTCAAAACATAATGAGTAACTTCACATACGGCAACAAATCCAATTTTCAATCGCAACTTCAATCTTTGAAATCCCATTCTCCTGCTAGCACCCATCGATGAAATTCTATCCCACAGAAAAAGAAAAAAAAATTTACATTCATAAATCTCAGAAAACACGCGTCATGGCGGGGTTTGATTTTCCCAAGAGCAAGCTGGTTTTCTTTAAATTATTTATTTATTTTTTTAATCGTTTACTGGTGATTTTCTAGGATTTAGTTAAACTATTGTTCATTATAAGTTACCGTATAATTATTCATGTTAATTACAAATATTTAAAAACTCGCATTTTCACCTCAAAGCATAATGAATAACTCCACATACTACACTTTCAATCACAACTTCAATCTTTGAAATTCCATTCCCCTGCCAACACCCATCGATGAAATTCCATCCCACAGAAAGAAGAAACAATTTACATTCGTAAATCTCGGAAAACACGCGTCATGGCGGGGCTTGATTTTCCCGAGAGCAAGCAGGTTTTCTTTATCGGTTACCCATTTGGTATTCCATTGCTTCACAGTCAAGCATAAAGGACCAAAAGCGTTGTTTTTATTACCGAAAAGGCCCTGGAGTATTGAAACCCTATCCCGTCCAAAGACGCCGTGACTACGTTTAATGCGTATTCATGAGGCTTTGGTAAGGAAATCGCGCGCAGGAAGGGATAAGATGTTAGTTTGAAGACTCGTTTGACAGTGAGATAGCGAACTTGTGCGAGACTTTTCGTTATTTGACTTCTCTTGAGCGTTTCTGAGCGAAGCTTAATACGTCTTAGTGTCGTTTGGAAGATGGTAGGAATTTCTAAGTGGCTCATGGAGAAACGGGAGAAGGAAAAAGATATTTATTCGAATACCTTGGAGATTATAAATGTAGTTGTGGAAATGTAGGCGGTTTTCAAAGTAATTGAAATGTAATTGTTTGCGCTTAATCTTTTACATTAGTTTTACTAAAATATTAAATGCTATTGTCATGGGTACCAAATTTTACATGCAATCTGTAATTCAGTATTCAATCTTTTCAATAATTTTATTAAAATAGGCTCTATGCGCGTAACATACATCCATACATCCAGATATCCAGAGGTCCTGACATAAGACTTTCAGCTCTATTAATAGCAAAGATAAAGACTACTGTCCTTAAATTCTGTGTTTGGTATTTAAACTTTTAACTTATTTTTGCTAAAAGTTTAAATACTAGTGTCCCAAAGTTACGTGTAATCTTTGAGTATTTAATCTTTTAAACTATTTTTACAAAAATAGTAAATACTATTATCCTAAACTTTACGTTGAGTTCTTAATCTTTTAAATTATTTTTGCTAAAGTTTTAAATACTATTGCCATGTTTACAAAATTTTACATACAATATTTGAGCATCAAATATTTTAAATTAATTTTACTAAAATATTAAGTACTATCGTCATGGGTACCCAATTTTACATGCAACATTTGAGTATTTAATATTTTTAATTATTTTTACTAAAATATTAAACACATTTGTCATGTGTACCAAATATTACATACAACCTTTGAGTATCTAATAGAAGATTATAAAACTTAATATATATTCCTGACAAATTCAAGATTTCGTAATCATGAATTATTTATAAAATAGTTTAAAATTATAGTTTGAAACGTTCTTTTATCTTATTTATAATTCCTTTGCTCTATGGTATAGATATTTACTCCAAGTTTTAGAAAGTTATTTATTCATAATTTTCAACTCTTCTTTTCAATTTTTCTTATTAGAAACTATGCAACAATGCGAAAAGAACATTAATATTTCGGAACACTTTCAAAGTTCTTTTAGAAAGCAAAATTATTTCATAACGCATAATGCATCAAAAAACATTTTTTTTATCGAATAAGAAAACAACATAGTAAGAAGTGCGCACAACTGTGACTTAAAATCAAGTATATAGTTAAGAAAATGCGAAATATGTAATATTATAGACTAGAAAATCGCACGTGAAGGTATGACGGTTGAAAATTGCTTCTACATTTGAACGAAGCAGTTGCCTGTTTGGCGATAGTTTGATAGTTGAAATTTTAACCCTCACTCCCAGTGGATTAACCCTAAAGTTAGATAGCGTTCATTGTTGACCACTTTTTCGCTTTTTTCCTTCTCCTAAAATGACAGTTTTACCAGTGAAACAGTTAAGTTACCGGATCTAGTTAAGTCTTGTCAAAATAAAGCCTTTGGCCAAAAAATATTATCAAATTATCATGCTATGGAGCGAGTTTCATTGTTGGTGACGTCTGCTTTACTTGATCAGTGATTTTGGCTATTATGCATGTGAGGACAAAGGAAAATAACAACTGAGAAAACTAAGAGGAAAAAAATCGAAACGAGTTATCGTTGATCTTTCTTTACTAATAATAAAGCTGAATGTCTCTCTGTCCGGAGGATGTCTGGATGTCTGTAGGATATCTGTAGGATGTCTGTAGGATGTCTGTGACGCGCATAGCGCCTAAACCGTTCGGCCGATTTTCATGAAATTTGGCACAAAGTTAGTATGTAGCATGGGGGTGTGCACTAGGGTGAGTCTTATAATGCGCTTTTTAAAAAAATTTTGAATTTCTTATGGGGCACCCCTTTAATTGCTTCCTTTTGATGAAAAAATACCCACATAAAAGTTTCATAGAATTTGAACATAATTTAGGGGGTGCTACCAGTGATTAAAATTACATTCATTGTGCAAAAAATCAACTCCCCAATATATCTTGTCATATTTTAATCAACATGAAACTAGGTTGGTAGGGTTTAACATAACACAAATACTTATTTCTTATATATACAAGAAAATAATAAGCATTACATGGTTGTCATTTTATGCAATAATGTCAAAATTGAATTTGAAAGTTCAGTAATGCCATTTATATCGCAGGTTTACACTTTCGGTCTTTTATATTCAGCAATATTGTAATTTTTCCCTTTGTTACTTCCATGTGACAATACAAACTTTTCACTAATTGCTACTTATTATCCAGACTAAATAAATAAATTTAAAAAAAATAGAAAGAGAGAGAGTTGACAAATTTTGCAGCAGTGGTAGCACCCTTTAAATATTGTTCAATTTTTATTTTTCATATATGAGAATTTTTTTTTCATCCAAAGAAACAAAATGAGAGGGTGCCTCATGAAAAAATAACACCTTTAAAAATAAGACGCACCCTAGTGTGCACCTCGAAGCGATTTTTTGAAAATTCGATGTGGTTCTTTTTTTTATTCCAATTTTTCTTTACGAATAATAAAGCTGAAAGTCTCTCTGTCCAGAGGATGTCTGGATGTCTGGATATCTGTAGGATGTCTGTGACGCGCATAGCGCCTAAACCGTTCGGCCGATTTTCATGAAATTTGGCACAAAGTTAGTATGTATCATGCGGGTGTGCACCTCGAAGCGATTTTCGAAAATTCGATGTGGTTCTTTTTTTATTCCAATTTTAAGAAAAAAAAACTATCATAAATTACGAAATTATCATAACGTGGAACCGTAACATGGGCACAAGCCAATTGGCGAGATACGAAATTATCACAACGTGGAACTGTAACGTCGGTACAAGCCAATTGGCGAGAAAATTCACCATACATTATTTGTAAATATACAAGCGAACCAAAATACCTTTAATTTTTCTATTACGGGCGAAGCCGTGCGGGTGCCACTAGTAAAGATAATAAAGCTGAAAGTCTCTCTGTCTGGATATCTGGATGTCTCTCTGTCTGGATGTCTGTGACGCGCATAGCGCCTAGACCGTTCGGCCGATTTTCATGAAATTTGGCACAAAGTTAGTATGTAGCATGGGGGTGTGCACCTCGAAGCGATTTTTCAAAAATTCGATTTTGTTTTTTTTCTATTCCAATTTTAAGCCCATTTTTCACAGAAATTTAATAAAATGGGAAAGAATCTTTATCTTTATCTTCTTCTTCTTTACTAATAATAAAGCTGAAAGTCTCTCTGTCCGGAGGATGTCTGGATGTCTGGATGTCTGTAGGATATCTGTAGGATGTCTGTGACCGTTCGGCGATTTTCATGAAATTTGGCACAAAGTTAGTATGTAGCATGGGGGTGTGCACCTCGAAGCGATTTTTCGAAAATTCGATTTTGTTCTTTTTCTATTCCAATTTTAAGAAAAAAATATCATAAGATGGACGAATAAATTACGAAATTATCATAACGTGGAACCTTAACGTGGGCACAAGCCAATTGGCGAGAAAATTCACTACACATCATTTGTAAATATACAGGCGAACCAAAAGACCTTTTAATTTGCTATTACGGGCGAAGCCGTGCGGGTACCACTAGTTATAAATAAAGCAATTAACCCGCGAGACCGCGCGCTACTCGGACGAACACGAGAACGCGCAAAGGGTGTCCTGCACCCAGTGGAGAATTTCCATAATTTACTAAGCAGAAAAATAAAACAATTTGTCACTGATTTTTTTAAACTTTGTTATGCCAAACATAGTTATTACTTTAAACTTTGAAAATCAACCTATTTAATGAGTGATTTTCGCCAAATTAAGACAAAAAATTAAACTTTATTTCATATAAATACTCATTTACATTAGTTGATGCATTCGGTACACATGGCATTAGAATATTTTTTGTAAAAAAAAATTTAAGCTTTTCAAACAAGATTTTGTTGGTCGTTCTTACTACCACAGAGATAACAGCATTTGTATGACACTTTTTTTTTTTTTTTTGTGATGGCTCCGTTGAAAAATTACTTCTCAAATTGTATTTTCGTTTGATGCTTGACATCGTTCTCGGATTCACATAGTTCTTGACAATTTGGACGCCCAAGTCTTTAATGAATGGTCTCCTTATTTCTAAATACTTATTTGAGAATCTTTGATTAAGAGCGCAGTAGGTTGTAGCTATGTTTAGAAGAGACAAAAATACCAACATTGACCTTTTTTTTTTTTTGGAAATTCATGCTGTAGAATAAGCAGCTAACCAATAAATGCCTGCAGTTCATCTTTGTTGATTTTATTGGCATTCTTTTGTCGAGTAATATTATATCTATTATGTTCAATAGGTATTCGTAGATTTCATTTTAAAATTCTGAATGCTTTCACCGAATAAAATTGACAATGGTTCTAAAGGAGTTGAAATATTATACTTCGTATTTCTTAAAAGTTTCTAAATAATGTTTTTTTTTTCTGGTGTTCTTACGTTGAAACGATATTTTTCTATCATCTCTTTTGTTTGACCATCTTTTTCAGGGGAACAAATTTGATTTTTACGACCAATAATTTCGTCATCTTCAGATAAATCCTAAGTTTCACAATCAGGAATATGGCGATTATAATTTAACACTATTATCAGGCTCTTCATCAGATTCATTTATCAATTGCTCATCATTGAAAACTTCATGCTACAGCTTTTGCAAATGTCTCACATCCTCATCATGCGCCATGTAGCGCGACATTTTCGACGAAAATCAGAGATTCACAAGGACGCGCAAGGGGTGTTTTAAACCCCATATAAGGAATTCCAGGAAACCGCTGCAGGAATGCACACAGTAAACATACCCCCCCATTAGCAAGTGACCTTCAAACCAGCTACACCGAGTTTGATCTATTTTCAATTAAGGGAACTTAAAAAGTTCAAATAATAAAATTGTGTGGGGTGTCAAACGCCCCCTTGTACTTCCTCGCGGGTTGATTAATTAATTAAAGATATCTCTTTCTTCATTTTTTAAAAAGGAAATTCGATTCAACTTTCAGATGGATTTTTTTACAATGGCCTGTTACAAGCTTTATGTATCATTATGATAAAAAATTGGAACTTCAAAATACGGAATCGAAATAATTCAATTAAATTTAAAAAAGGAAAAAGATAACTGTAAACATTCTTTTATGGCGATAAGGGGCTTTCAGATGAGTAAAAACTGGTCAAACAAACGTTTTTCCATTCATTATATCTAAAAACTACACCTTTAGCTGAGCCGTTTAAAAAAAAAGAGTTGAATCGGTGGAAAACTGGCGAAGTTATGACACTTTTTGTGGGAGCGACGCCCCCTTTTTTAAATAAAAAATGCATAAAAGAAATGCATATAAAATGCATGAGCAAAAAAAAAAGCAAATAATATTTAAATTTTTAATACTAATACCATTTCTAATGAATAATAAGACCTTATTTGTGGTGAATTAGTATTAAAAATTAAATTGTTTATTCAGTAACGAAATTTGCAATAGTAAAACAGAAAATTTTGATTTCCTCAAAACATAATTTTCGACATAATTACAAAATTCAAACTGCTCTTTGCAAAGAATTATTATTTAAATTTGCTGCAAATTTTATGCCAAGTATTTAAGTGGTTTGCTAACATTTTGTTGTGAAAGATTTTTCTGCTTGATAGGTTTTGTGGATTTTATTTGCTATATTTTATTGAAATATGAACATATTTTATAGAAAACGTCTTGTTTTTGGCTTTTTTCCTCATTATTTATCTTTACCACAAAATTTTGAAAAAGTAATTCTAATATCCTAATTTCAGTTGTTTTACGTATCATATTTAGCTAGTATTTTATAAATTTGATGAATTTTCGTTTGCAAGGAGTAATATAATAAAAGCGTTATAAAATCTAAATTTAAATTTAAAAAAAATTAAATTTTACGGTAATTCAATAAAATTTTATATTTGAGTTGGTATTAGCTTCATGTAACTATGCTGAAAATGTCAAAGAAATTCATTGAAAATTACTTTAAAAAAAATTGAAACCCCCGTATCGCCTTAAATCACATGAAATGTATTTTAGTCTATGTATGCTTATCAGTCGTTATCTTTTCTATATTTTGAGATAATTATCCAGTTGGGTAAAAATACTTTTTGCATAAAAAATCTCATGCTAAGATACCTTAATACTAATTTTTAACTCTTATTTAAAAAGAAATATTCACTTTTTGTTGATCTTGTAAGTGAAAAAAAATTAATTTATTTGGAAAAATGTATGTGTAAAAAAACGGAAGAGAAGGCACGACAAGAGCTAAAAAAAACCTTTATTGATGAACTTTATCAGTGATAAACTTTCCCATAATAAACGAAACTTTATGTATCATTTAAACTGATTTGGTCATTTTAAAACCATGTTTCAAATACATAAAGAGTTAAAAAGTTGAGATCAAAAGTTAAATCAATGTTTCTATTTCTTGTCGGTTAAAACGTATTATAGTGCGGGGTTTTTTTTTCCCTTTTTTTTTTGCAAATATAATGCTACTACCTTTTTTTCACGTTTTTCATACTTCTTTTGTTATTTTTTTTCTTTTGCACCTGTATATACTGAAAAAAAGTGAAGCCAATATTTTTTTTTTTACATAAAATAGTGTCTATTCATTAAGTTAAGGCACTATAAACTATTTAAGGACATTCTCTTTGCGAAATAAACATAATATATAATACATAAGTACATTTAAAATGTGAGACATTAATTAACTTCTCACTTTATATATCCTTCATTTAAAAAAGTATGTTGAAGAAATGTTGAAGAAAACTATAGTTGCTGCAAAATTAACCTAGCAGCATTGTAATCCTGTGATTATGATCTGTGTAGCCTTCACAATGCCGTCAAGTCAGGTTTACCCCAAATGTAGTATTGAAATTCAATTTTGCATGTTGACGCCACTGAAAGATCTACATTTACTTTTAATTTCTATGTCTAAGTGTATTGTTCATTTACTTTACTATACGACTAGGGGAGGGGGTCAAAATGGAAGCCAGCATAAATACAAATCGCTAACGCAGTAAGAGGATTGTTTTTAAGAAAAAGAAAAAAATACATAATCTTCGAAATGTATTCGTGCTTGCTGTTTGTCTTGCCCTTTCAACCACGTTCTTTCTTTGAAATAAAAGACGTAGTTGGATTATGTTTTAAACGAAAGGTTTTTGTGTATAAAGGGCGACATTTTGATTCGATTTATACTTTCTGTACAAAAATATGAAACCTTAATTAAATTTAAGGGCAGCTAATGTGCCTAATTTCTTCTAAACCCCTAAATTGCAGCTTCAGTAGCGACACATCCGCCATCTTGGGGCTAAACGCCGCTTTCTTCCTATATCTACTTAAATGAAGTAGCGTGCTTTGCTTCTTGATTGGGGTTTCTTATTGACTCAATGTTAATCCACGATCAAGGGGCCCCACAATCAAGAAGCATAACAGGCTTGTTCATCATCTTTACTAATAATAAAGCTGAAAGTATCTCTGTCCGGATCCCTCTATGTCTAGATCTCTCTCTGTCAGGATCTCCGTGACACGCATAGCGCCTAGACTGTTTCAGCAAATTTTCATGAAATTTGGCACAGAATTTAGTTTATAGCATGGGGGGGGGGGGTGAACCTTGAAGCGATTTATCGAAAACTTGATTTTGTTCTTTATCTTTTCCAATTTTAAGTTAATTTTATCATGCAAATTATCATAACGTGGAACGTAACATGGGAAAGCAAATGAACATTGCAAATTAGTGAGAAATTTGTCATTCATTGTTTGTAAATATACAGGCGGACCAAATGACCTTTTAATTTTTCAACTACGCGCAAAGCAGTGCGGGTACCACTAGTAGTAAATGTATGAAGAAAGAATGTTTGGCCCCAGGATGGCGGACATGTCGCTACTTAAGCTGCGATCTAGGGCTTTAATTTCTGCAAGTAACATATCTGTCTAGGAAACAAGAAAGTTTTCCGCTAAAAGCGAGTATTCTCTCTGAAGTTAACATAGAATCTTTCTGAAGAATTCAGATGCCTCCACAATAGAATCCAGTCATATTTTTGGAATAAGTCAGGAACCATCCGACAAGACTTAGAGAGGTTCATAGTTTAACTTCGCACTTCCTGATTTACCAGGAAAACTCCTAAAGCAAATATGGACGAAGTTAGAGCAGAATTGGCCAGCAACTACAGCTTGTTTGACTGCAATTCTTGAAAAACGGAAATACCCAGACACTGCATTTCATAGGCTCCCATATGGGGGGGGGGGGAGAGTGGGGGCTCAAGCCCCTCCCCCTTAGAAATTAGAACTTTATTGCTTTTAGTCCTTTTTTATTTGCAAAAAGTAAAAACATTTCTTTTCCAGCCATTAATGAATAATTTATTAAAAATGTCAAATATTAATAACTCTAATTTGTACTTAATTCGGTTTCCATGGGGAAAATGGCATTAAACCATGGGGAAAATATCTGAGCCCCTCCCCCCTTAAAATTTTGCATATGGGCGCCCTTGCTGCATTTTGCTCTTGGGAGAGGGGCGAAGTAAAATTGGAAGGACCGTGACTGAGCTGAATGCAAAGTAATTACAAAAGAAGCTGAAAAAGTCACTTAAAAATATTTTTATTGCAGCAAAAAGCTTGCGTCCATTAAATTTGAAGCGATTCTGAAAACGTTTTTGCACATATACTTGTTTTTGTTAGGAAACTGGTGAAAACCGTGAAATTTAGGAAACGTTTTCAAAAAGACATTTGTTTTTTTCTTGTTTTATGAATAAAAGGTGTGGAAACCGGGGAAATACTGCAACATAGCCCGGAAATAATCTGTGAAACTATGGAATTTTCTTACAGTGTAGTATTTTGAAGAGTCAAATTCAAACATTCTCAAAATTAGTCCATGAGTAGAGATTGAAGAGAAAAGAAAAGCAACAATGTACTTAATTAACGTATAAACAATTGATGAAAGGACTCGAGGAAAAATTATAAAATCCCTAAAATGTTTCATGTTTGAGAGTATTTCAAGGACCATTTTTGGCTATTAACGTTAATGTTGTAGTGTATATGAAATAAGATATGACCCTTTTTCATAATCGATTTTCAGGAACTTCTTCGAGCAGAATTGCCCAAAATTTTGAAGATCTACGCTTCTAACATTTCAAAGAAATAGGATGTCTTAAAGAAATAATGAACTAAGATCTTCTTAAAAGTGTTTTCTCCGAAAGAAAAGAAACCTTCTAAGAATTACTAACAAGCTGAAATGAGTGCTGGTTCAGTCGAAGCAATTTAAGACACTTCTTAAGAGTACATTTTTTTTAAAGTCTCCAGAAGTTTTTTCCCAAGAATATTTAGCAGAAGGTTGAATTTCTTAAGTAATTGCTAAAACCTGTTTTCTAACAACTCGAACTAACTACAACGATATAGAACAAAAATCGACTTTTTTTTTCCTGAGAAGAACTTGAATGCAAACATATTTTACGTGTAACCGTTTAAGTGATAATTAATGTTTCCTAAATTTTTCCCAGTTTTATTTATAACAAAAATGAATACGCATTAAAAAAAAGTTAATTGAGAAACTCAATGCTGTTTTATAATTATATAAAAAAAAATTTTAAGATCTTCTCGTGTTTGAGAAAACAAAACATATTTGAGAATTTTTCTAACAAAGATTAAAAGGTTTAAAAATATTTTAAGAGTCATATGTAGTTTGAAAAGCAGTAACAAATTTATTCAAATTTTAGAAAAAAAAGAAGAAATATCTTTGAAATTTTAAAATCTAATGAAATTTAAATTAAACGTATATATATATATATATATATATATATATATATATATATATATATATATATTTACATCCAGTAACATTTTAAAATTTAGTTGTAAAAAAAAGGTTGATGGTAAATGTTTCCTTTTTTGCACAAAAGCTTTAAAGTACAGTTACGTCTTTAAAATTTGTGTCCTTCGAAGTGCAGCTTTTGACTTCGAATCAAATCAGTAATTCACATTTCACTTAAAAAGAGAAGTTTTAACGTTAATTTGTTCTAATAGAAAATAAGTTAAAGTAAGAAAAAACTACGTCAGAAAAGCACAAATTCGCAGATTATTGCAGACAAGTGTTTCGGCGTTACAGAGAACGCCTTTTTCAATGAAAAAGTAATGAGCTTATGGATGAAAAGACACCCGACAAAAGCAAAGAGCAGATAAGCATACAGTTTAAAAGATAAAAATAGCGGATTAACTGAACACCAATGAGAAAATTATAAACCGATAAGGAACCAATAGGAATGCAGACAAAGGCCAAGAGTTCTTTCTGAGGTACAGTAAAACCGAAAGAAAGAATTCAATTAGATAAAGCCAAAGCTTAAACAAAAAGAAAATGTCAATAACTGTGAACCGTAAGAAAGGAAAAGCTGAGTGGAAGAGAAAAAGAAAAAAAAAAGCACCAAGAAATGAAATAAACAAAAACAAAAATTTTCAGAAAAAGGAGAGGGGGGGGGGAGGAATGTCAATGTACAGCGTGAATCCCGATTAATTATCACTTTTAGGAGAGAAATCTTTATATGGTGGTAAGCGAATAATTTCACAACCGAAATTCTAAAACCTCATTATGATTTAACAGATTTTGTACTTTAAATAACGTAGTCATGCCTGGTTTTGGACTCAAAACGAATTTTAGGGTCTGTATAGATTGCTGTGAGTATGTGTAATACTTCTTCTTTTACTAGGACAGACAACTACGGTGTGCGGTTGAGTGGCCAGAAAAAAGGAAACTTTCGACAAACAACTTCTAAAAGCAAAAAAAAAGAAAAAAAAAATTGTGTGTTGACATCCTTAACGTAGGAAAAAAATTATAATATTTAAGTAATTAGATCGCGCATTAGCTGCAAAAGTTTCAAAACAAAAGGTGATGATCAATTTTTAAATAAGTTCATGAAAATACGAATGCTTAAATTTCTTTGTCTAACGCCATTTAAAAGCTTCCTACTAACAATATTTTAACATGTCTTTAAAAATATTTACATTCCTTTACAGTTTTTAGTTCGATCATAAGCCACACAGTTTCGTGAAAGTACCAAAAAACGAAGTTTTTAGCTTATTTTGTACATTGCAGTTTCTCTTTTCAAAGTCCAGTTATAACTTTTTTACAATAAATGTGCACTATACAACTCTTTGTTGAAAATGCAATTATATTTTATTACATTTAAAACCCAGAGCCCTCCACAAGTAGGTGGTTGCACTTTTGGTTTCACCCTGCAATTCCAAAGAAGAATACTTATTTAAAGAATTTATACATTTGTAAAGACATTTACATTTACAATAAGTACATTATTTTAAGCAAGTTTCTACGTTTGAATCAAGGTTTGATATTAGAATGGTTACTCAATTTCTGCATTGATGATCACAAGTATAAAGTTTTTCATGTTAATCCATATCTTGTGTCACACCAAAATATCAATCTACCGATTATCTAACCAGTTTCACCCCTTTCAACATCCAGGGCGTAAAAGAGAACTATCTACTGAATTATGGGTAAAGCTTCAACTGTGATTGTAAAGAAAAAAATATTATTAACTTAGAAATAACTCGGTTGGAAGAAATCAAAGTGACTTAAAAAGTGAGCAAAAGTGTATTTGATGGATATTGTCAATGTAATGCGGAAGGGAAAATGTTGTGTTGAACTCTCAAAAAAAAACAAGACTTTTCCATCATTAGTATTTGTTAACGCGTGCAAACAGATTACTACGGCTGTATATTTTTCAAATTAAATTATTAATGGAACGAAGACACGCGTAAATTATGCCTTCAAAAATTATTCTTCTTTGGTTTGATAAAATTAAAATTTAAAGCGAAGAACAAACTTCCCTGTACACTTACTTAAAGATACAAAATCTACAAGTCAAGTGTCTGATGATCTTCTAAACATCGTGGACCCGGTGATTCAAAGAAATGTTTACTTCGCAGTTTGTGAGAAATGGGGTGGTTTCCTTCAGTCAAAAGTACTACTTTTACACATTGAAATGGATAGAATGAGCAAAAAATAAATAAATAAATAAATAAAATAATAACATGGACCCAGAAAATACTTTTATTTTCCTCAACAGTTTTTTTTAAATTAATTTTTTAAAATGTCCGACTTTTCAAACAAGGCGTGGTCTTGATGACGTCACAAATGATGCACTTTGCCGCATCTTTCTACTACGTTTCCACGTTATGATAATTAAGCAGCGAATTAAATACTCCGCACTACGCTTGGTACCAACCATACAGTTGCCAATACACGTGTTTAAAGATGCGAATTAAATATTTTGCTCTGTGAATAGCAGCACTGAATGGCATTTCATCATTTGTGATGTCATCGGCAGAAGCGTAAATTATAAAAGCGCACCGATCTAAGTAATTTTTGAAAAATATTAAACTTAAACAAATTATTTAAAAAATGGTCAGATCCTATGTTTTTAAGCAAGCTCTTTCAGAAAAAATACTTTTAAAATTTTTGAAATGACCCCATTCCGTAGTCAGCATTTAAATTACATTGCTTTCCTATTTTTTTCATCCTAATACCAAAGAGATGTCATCCTAAAATCTCAGTACACGTTGTTATAAAACTGTAGTACTTCGCTTACATGAAATAATACTCCGACAAACGAAACATGAAGCATCTAGTTTCCCTTCCACATTAATCAGATTTCCAAGAATCAAAATATTCTAGCTTTTTGTAAAAGATTCGCATTAATTTAATTTTCTTTATTTTTTTTCGAACTTGATTAACTTTTCTCGGAAACCGCTAATTAGATTTATGGCTCTTAAACTTTGGATAGCTTTTCTGTGAAAAAAAAAAAAAAAAGAGGGAAAAACATCGAGAGATAATTCATTATCTTTTTACTTTTATGTAAGTAAAAGTAATTTAAATACATTTGATTCTACGTTTTTTCTCAAAATAACGTTACATGGTCAGAACTGTATGTAATCAAATTGAATAGTGTCGTTTTACTGAACTTATATATTTTCAAAGCTTGTTTTAAATGTTTAGTGTATCGGTATGTATGTACATCTTTTTGCGTTGCAAATTATAATAATATTTAAAAGATGATTCTAGTAGCTAATCTTTAATATAAGTACATAAAAAAAACTTTTTTCCCCTTTTATTTCTCTTCTATTTTCAATAGATTCTTGAAACATAGACTTCATTAGACCCGACTCATTTAACCCTTTGATACATTTAAAATATTATCATTTACTTGGGTTTTTTTTTATGCATAGCATTTTATTTGCCTCACGAACAAGTATTAAATTCGCGCAGGCATTAATTGAGTTTAGCTTTTCAATGCAATAAATAAAAACGTAATTTCAAGAGCAAAGTGTGATATTTCGATACATTGCATCAAATGTAAATCGTTCGTCAGCTTGTATTACTTAACTTGTGATTGTACTTTAAAATTTATTATTTGAATTTTATTTTGTTCTATTTTTACGGGCTTGTGATTTTAATAACGCACAGCTAGTATTTCAACAAGTTCATCACTTTCAAAATATCAACATAGTATTAAGATTTCATGTTTATATAATACTAATGGTACCCGCATGGCTTTGCCCGTAGTTAAAAATTAAGGGGTTACAGTACCTCAAAAATGATGAAGCGATCAAAAAAATTTTTATTTCTTATTTCAAAACTAACAACTATTTTGAACACATGGGAAAAGTTTCATTGCTTTAGTTCAAATATTTAAAAAGTTATGAGTGGTTTTAGGCCATGCTCGCTATGTGTTCTTACGCAAAAGAAAAACTTTAAATTGCTTTTTCTCGATGATGGTTTTTTTGTGTTTTCATGTCATTAGAATCCCTAAAGATTTTATTCTACTAAAGATACAGCTTTAAAGTAATACTTTTTGCAATTGGGATAACATATTTGACAAAACTGTGCATTGAAAAAGCATTTTAAAAATTACTCAAATGTTTAGAGCATGTTAAACCTTTTAAAACCATTTTTTTTAAACTGATTTTTTACATAATTAATCACAGAAACTTTTCTAATAAACTCGTAAGCATATGAATGCACAGATTTTTAGAGATGATTGTAGTGATCGTTTGGCAAAAAACTTTTTTTAATTAGTGCAAAAATAAAAAAAAAACTTAGGAATTTTTTAAAAAATTAAATTTTCCTCAATTTTTTGAATTTAAAAAAAAAGTAGGCAATATTTTGAAATTCTGAAAATAAATTATTGTTTAAGAAATAAGTATCATGTTAAGGTTTCAAAGAAATATAAAATTTACTTAAATTTAAAAAAAAAAAGTTTGAAAGGTACTGTGACCCCTTAAAAGTGCATTTGATTTCCATTTGGTTTTGTAATTTACTCTTCCAAGTTGTGATTATTTGCTCGGTAAAATTTTCTGAAAATTAGAACAAAAAAAAAAACGAATTTTCGGAAAATCTTTTTGAGGTGCACACCCCTATGCTACAAACTAACTTGGTGCCAAATTTCATGAAAATCGGCTGAACAGTCTAGGCGCTGTGCGCGTTGCAGAGATCCAGACAAACAGAGAACCAGATATCCAGACAGGCTTTCAGCTATTAAAATATTAATAAGGTTTTTTTCTGCTTTCGTCAGATCCACAATTTAAAGCGGTCCGGGGAGGGGTCAATCGCCCACCCCTGGCTTTGAAAACAATTATAATTTTTCAAATAAGTGAGCGAGTTTTTAAATGTTTTAAAAAAAATGCACTGGTGGACCCGAATCCTCCCAGAAAAATTCAAAATGACGGACTCTGTTTTCATTTACAATTTGCTTTCAAAGATGTTTATCAAAATACGGCAAAAGCTATCTTTTACAAATTGACAGACAATCACGCTTTTAAAAATCCTCATATGAGGGAGTGAGAAGCAAAGGGATGTAAGTGGACATTTTTTCAAGTTTTGAGTAAAACGCGTTTAAAGGTAACATACTAGGTCGGCTTTTACTGATTTTTTTTTTCTAAATCATGCTGTATAGCAGCAACTACCAGGGCTACTAGTACCATCTCTTACCCCAAGACAGAGGAGAGGTTCACCTACCATTTGTACTAATTATCTCGAAATTTTTAATTTTGCCACTTACATCCCTTTGCTTCACACTGCCTCATATAGTATATAATAGCGAATGATCGAGAAACGCTGACGTCATCAACGATCAAACTCGCGCCACGGCATGATAATTTGATAATATTTTTTAAAAATATTTGACATGTAGGGAAATGCTTTATTTTGAAAAGGCTGAACTGGATCCAGTCACCGTAATGTTTTACTAAGGCCCCTATATATACGAGCCGACGCATCGACTTAAGATTAGCCTTTTTGGATCGGAGCGCGTGTTTGAGTGGTTGTCCTTTCTGGCAAGTTATCGCGTTTGGTGATTTTTCACTGTGAGCAAATATTAGCGGCACGTGAATTGTTCATTAAATAAAATGTTATTTTCGGCAAATTTGGCGAAATCCGAAACTTTACTGTGGTAACCCTAGCAGTGCAACAATGAGAAATCCGATCCAAAATGGCTGAACTTAAGCTCATGCGTCGGCCTGTCTTTATAGCGGCTCTATGTTTTACAGGTAAGGCAGTCTTTTAGGGGAATGGAGAATCTAAAAAGTGGTTGAAAATTAACGCTATCCACTGGAGTTTAGGGTTGATCCACTGGAGTGACAGGGCTGATAACTTGATTGTTTTACTGGTAAGACTGTAATTTTAGGAGAGTGAAGAAACAAAAAAGTGGTCAGCAATGAACGCTATCTACTGGAGTTTAGAGTTAATCCACTGGAGTTTAGAGTTAAAATTTCAACTATCAAAATATCAAACTGGCAATTGCTTCGTTCAAATGTAGAAGCAATTTTCCCCCGTCATACCTTGACGGGCAATTTTCTAGTTATAAAATAAAAGTTCCGGGGAATGTTCTAAACTTTCGTTTCTATTTCTGTCACATTAATTAAACATTATTAAAAACTTCTGAATTACAATATGTTTTTCAGTTTTAGGAAGTACAACGAAGTAAAAAAAATGCACCATGATAATCACGATTTCTTATTGTTCTTATTTGACTGTTTTGGATTCCTATGATTTTATTTTCCCCCGCCTCCCTCTGCAGCACCACCGTCCCGGCCCCTCCCGATGCTGCTCCTCTAGCGAAAACCGTCTCCTGGTTGCGTCCATATCCTACACACACACGCATACATACACACACTTACACACACATACCCACACGCTCATGCCTGCACACAGACACAAACACACACGCCTACATACACAAACTCGTGATTGCGAAAAACATAATTTGAATTTAAGATGTCAAAATTCAAATTATTTTTTTTAAGTTCTAAGTTTTGCGTAAATGAGTAACACAAAGCGATTACTGTTCAACTCAGAACCGACGATAGCAGCCATCTTAAAATACAGATTTAAAAGTGCAAATTCTCCTCATGAATATTTTATTTTTAATTCCATATGTATACTCAATTCTTGCAATACTATAAATGTTAAAAGGAGTTTATGCGTTTGAAATCATCATGAAAATTTTTCACACATGTTGTCAGAGGTGCAATAAAGATCATAGGACACCCTTTATTCAGAAAAGACATAGTTCTTCAGGGATATTAATTTAAAACAAATTATAACGTACTAAATGGCTTTATGTTCTTGAAGAAATCACCCGATGTTTTTAAATTTTTTATAGCTGGAAAGCCCGTAAAAAATAATATTTCTGAAGATTTTCCGTTTTTTCCGAAACTCAAAAATACAAATTTGACTACAAGAAAAGTTATAAGCATTTTTAAATTGTTGATCAGCTGTGCAATCTTACATAGATGATAAGCACGAGAAAAAAAAAGCAATCTTAGCCATTTCGTATTTAAGTGTTAAGGAATTATTTTCTCACAAGCATTTAAAGCAGGAACGCTTTGTTGGTAACCAAGGGCATTTATTTGACGAAATGTTTCAAATTGCAAAGAATTGTTTTTCGTTTTTAAAGAGTTTTTAGTCATTTTAGTTGAAGAATGTGCTTATTTTACATCGGGGGGAGGGGGGGCGAGTGATTTTCGCTTATTCAGAGAACTGTTTTTACTTTTATCATTTTTCTAAACGACATCCTTTCGATTGTTTTATTCTTTTTCATATAGGGGACGTTGCAGCTGGATTTCCCGTGTGTTCTAGATGGGTAGTTAGATTTTTACACTCAATATCTGAGGACGCTTTTTATCTTTTGAGTATGGCTGAAAGAACAAAACATCGAGTACGAGAGAAAAAATAGTTAATAAAACAATTGCTCAGTGATCATTAGATAAATCAAGTTGTAATATATAAACGAATTGACACCATAGCAGCTTTTTTTTTTTACTTCTTTTTTTCAGCAGAACGGTGCAAACACTTGATAGTTTATTGAATTTTTTTTAACTTTTCAATTTATAAAGTTTGAACAGAACAACGTCTGTCGGGTCCTCTAGTGTTTCCATAAATTCATGTTTAATTATTTATTTTGGGAAGCCTAATGATTCTGCAGCCGACAGACGACTGATACGGTGATGTCTCTACGCGAGATTGGCGATTAACAATGGAGCTCACATAATATTTTATATTTTAACGGCACTTTTAATAATGTTCAATGACATCATTTACTTATGTCTTTGGCAGGTGGAGTTACAGTAATGTGTTCATGGCGGGTGTTGAAAAGTATCAAGACAGCAGCCAGTAAAAACGATGCTTTAAAAGGTAAAAATTTCGCCAAATAACTAAATTAGGCTTTTAAAAGTATTAAAAGTTCTGACAATTTTCTTTTTAAAAAAGCCTTCAAAAACCATTAAAATGTTGAATGATTTACAAAATCCGTTGCATATTGGCAATCTCGGGAAGTGACCACCTTACCGTATCCTCACCATTTGGCGTGTCATTCTAAATTTTAAAAGAACGTTTTTTATCTTTTTGTGATCTTAAGAATTTTTAATGTTTTTTAAGATTTTGTGGGACTAATATTCTTGTTTTAATGGTGACAATTGGGAATATTGTTTCTAACTTAAAGGACTTTTGATTTAAACCATCGGTTACTTGCAAATAAAGATTCACGTAAGGTGGTAGACGTTAGTTCAAAACCGTTTCTTTTAATGTATCGATGATTTTAAAACATTAATATCCTTACTCGAATGGAAGTTTTAGGGAATGTGTTCCCCTCCCCCCCCCCCCTAATGTAAAGTTTTTTTTTCCTTGTAGTATTGTTCTCATTCAAAAGTAACTGTTGTTCTCACTCTAATTCTGGCTTATTGGGAACAGCATTCGAGTTATAAGTTACTTATTAAAGAGAGACAAGCGTGCGTCACGTGATCTCTGTTCCTTTCTCTACTGCGAGCAAAGCAAGAATTGTGATAGAAATGCAAAAATTTGAATTAAAACTAGATGCATTACAAACAAGACACATCAAAGTTTCTCCGAAAATTACTTGTTTTAAATGGCATTTGGTGACTGAAAAAACCGTTACAACTGAACAAATTTGAGATATTTAGCATACTTTTGTGGAGTACAAGACTGGTTTTCATTTTGGACAAAACAACAGACATTTTAAAGCTTGACAGCTTAGAAAAATAAAAAAATAATTAAAAAAAACACTTAAGGGTCACTTCAATTTAAGTTGCTTAGAAGACACACAAACGAGTAGCTTCCCGACAAATTTCTATCCATGACCTTCTATTCTCAAAAACTTGTATCCCCACTGATGATGATCTTTACTCTTCTACATACATAAAAATGAATGTTTGTCTGTATGTCATCCATGAACTCAAAAACTACCCGGCAGATTTGGCTGAAACTTTCACCGTTTGTTATTTTTAGTACTGGGAATGTTCATAGACCAGTTCGAAAAAAATCCGATCGATAGTTCCTTTTTTATTCCAATTTACGTCACAATCCATTTGATAAATACGAATAATATTATCGGCTGCAGAAATTAATTCGCGTGAAAGATCTCATTGATAAGAAGTTAGCTGTTGCCATTTTTCTTGAGTTTGAACAAATAAATTATTTCTTTATTGTTTTATGGCTTTTCATTTAAAACTTTTTCTATTTGATATTTTTAGCTATTGATTGATCTTGCAAACTGCGTGAGTACAAAATTTGAGTATAGTCACGGCTTTACTTGATACCTGGACCGATTATTATGAAAATTGCTATATATATGTATTTTTCCACGGAGAAGGTGCATAATATGCTGATTGAAGCCACTCGCCACCAGGTGGCACTGCAGAGTAGCAACTTCTGCCCCGTTCAACCGATTGTCATGAAAATCAGTATAATGATGTATTTTTTTGTTGGCGTAGCAACGCGCGTCGGGTACAGCTAGTTACTAACAATAAAGCTGAAAGTCTCTCTGTCTGTCCGGATCTCTGTCTGTCAGGATCTCTGTGACGCTCATAGCGCCTAGACCGTTCGGCCGATTTTCATGAAATTTGGCACAAAGTTAGTTTGTAGCATGGGGGTTTGCACCTCGAAGCGATTTTTCGAAATTCGTTGTGGTTCTTTTTCTATTCCAATTTTAAGAACAAAATTATCATAAGATGGACGAGTAAATTACGAAATTATCATAACGTGGCACAGTAACATGGGTACAAGCCAATGAGCGAAAAAATTCATCATACATTATTTGTAAATATACGGGCGAACCAAAAGACCTTTTAATTTTCTATTACGGGCAAAGTCGTGCAGGTACCACTAGTTATACATATTTGCGTATCATTTTTTACAATGTTTCAGATATTTATGCATTTTAAGCACTGCAGAAATTATCAACATCAAGAGTTTAAATAACTAAATAACAGTGGTTATTGGCAATAAATATTGATTAAATCATTTGGAATCAGCACCTATATATTTCATCCTAGCCTACAATCTTGCGATATTTATTTCACGTAAAATATATCAAAGCTCGCTTAAAACTAGATTCAAAAAGAAAAAAAAAACTTAATATTAAAGTCTGCGAAAAATTAGAGTTGTTGCCGTAAATCCTGAAGACATGCTATTTTTAAGGCTGTCAGTTCAAAAGGGAATATATAAAGAAAAAATAATAATTAATTTGAATTTTTGACATCTTGAATTCAAATTACAGTTGGCTCTCTGTTTAACGACGCTCTATTTAACGACTTTCGCTATTTAACTACGGCTTTTCACGGTCCCAGATGGTCCACTATAGTGTTAAAAGTATTCTATTCAAGGACGCTTTCTACTTAAAGACGATTTTTTGTGGTTCCTTGAAAGTCGTTAAACAGAGAGCCAACTGTATGTTTTTCGCAATCACGAGAGTGTGTGTGTATGAATACGCGTGTGTGTTTGTGTAGGCGCATGTGTGTGGGTGCGTGTGCGTATGTATGCATGTGTGTGCGTGTTGTGTATGCTGTGCTGTGTATGTAGGCGTTCGTGTGTGTGTATGTAGGCATATGTGTTTGTGTCTGTGTGCAGGCATGAGTGTGTGTATGTATGTGTGTGTGTGTAGGAGTGTGTGTGTAGGAGTGTGTGTGTAGGAGTGTGTGTGTGTTGGATATGGACGCAACCTGGAGACGGTTTTCGCTAGAAGAGCAGCATCGTGAGGCCGGTCGACGCAACGGTGGTGCCGGCAGAGGGTGCTGGCGGGAAAATAAAATGATAGGAATTCAAAACAGTCAAATGAGAACAATAAGCAATCGTGATTGCTCAATAAACACTAAAGGATTAACTGAATGAATGCACGCATTAGTGCAGTCCAAAGGGAAGACAGTACTATCTGCTCGTATTCTGTTGCACAAAACACAACTAATCCACTATAATATTAAAATCTGTTCGCGTATGTCTGTCTGTCTGAAGATCTATCTTCTCTAGAACCACTGCGAATCGGGAGTCAAACGAGATACCGATCAATTCGAGATTTTCCAAAGAAAACAATAGGACCAATCTCGTAATTGTGCGACTTTAATTAGCAGAGATATTAATTAAAACGTTAATTAACATAACGTTATTCAGGAATTTTTATTTTTTTCCTGTTGCCATTTTGCATATGCGCGAGCAAGTAAAATTCTAATAATTGTTTTTAAAGAGATTTTTTTGCTGCTGTCCAAATCTAAAAACAACGTTTCCATCTAGAATTTCATTTTAAATTAGTTTAAAATTGGTTGCCCTATTCGGACATAGCCTTTATTTTATCGTCTGTCCTTTTTTTATTTTTTACATTCAACGTTCTTAACTCTTTTCAGCATATGAAAGTTGTTTCTTTAGCTATGTTTATTGATTGTAATGTAAGTTTATTATTCACCGACCACATATTTTGGTACATTTAGGATGTGCGACTAATTATGTTTATTTTGTTGGACTTTTTCCGTCACATGGGTGAGTTTTCGAATTGTAATAACTCTCTTTTTCCTTCCTGTTTCTATTTTTGAAATACAGTTTGTATCGTTAAAAGAACATGTTAAATTAAGATTGTTTGAATTTCTTAAAGTGAAACAGAGTTGAACAAAAATATTGTTTTTAAGGATTTTAACTAAAGCTTAATTCTAAAGCCAAATCTGATGACTTGGTATTAAATTAATGCTAATTGGTATTTATTAAGTCTTGTTGCTTTAGTTTCACGTAAGCAACCAAAAAGTGTGTGTCATTTTATGTAAAAAGCTGATCGTAATTATACATATAAATGTTTCAGATATAGTCTATCAGATTTAATTCAGTTTAAAGTGAGCACAGATTATAATTAATAATGCATGTATTTTTATCTTTTGTGCTAATTGAAAATACGCATGACTTACATTATTGATAACTATGACTAACTTTAAAGAGATTTTTGCCAAAAATATGCTCTACTGGTGTTTTGCAAACCTTGCATTACGCGTATTTATTTACACCTTAGCGCTTCAGAAACTGATGTCGGAGTAATGCAAAAACATCAATTGGACATCTCTTTCGTTTTTTACGTAGCCCGTGCAACGCCGGGCACGCATCTAGTAAGATAAATAAATGTTGTTCTGAAGTGCTTATGTTTTTTTCTTTTATAATACGCAGCACTAAAACATTTAAAAGAAGTTCTAGATAAACGTAAGTATACTTATGGTTGTAAAACCATTGAGCAACAGCTCTTTTATTTTAAAAATCAAGATTTCAAAAGTTTTTTTTTCTAAGTAATTGATCTAAGTACCTTCCTGCTATGGTCAAGTAGGAAATGACTGGAAAAAAATGCTTTAGTCCACTGATTAGATGCGTTTATTTACTGCCTGTTTAATCCCTCCTATTTAAACTCAAAAAAAAAAAATAATAATAAAAAATAAAATAAAATAAAGCAGAACCGTAATAATTCGCTCATTTCGTTTTTTTTTTTTAAATTATGTAACCAAACTTTTTTTTTTACTGCCATGAATCGAATGTTGGTTGTTACACGTTTTTACCAAAGTGAGGGGGGGGACATTGAAAAAAAACGTTAAAAACTGACCTGGCATTTTTTTTTTTTTTGCTAATTCTTGCCAAAGTGGCAAAAATAGATGAGCTTATTTACGGGGGACGACTGTAGTTGGCTTTAGTTTTGGAATTTGTATATATATTTAACATGATAATATTAATGTTATTGAACTTATACGATTCATTGCATTATTTAAACAATAATATAAATGTCAAGATTGTACTATTTTAAGAAAGTACTTTTTTAGTTAATACTCTGCTTGTCGAACAATAAAAATAACTCAACAACTTTTATTGAAACTACTGAACAACCAGTCATGACTATTAAATAACAAATTATTAACTTTCAGTTAATAATTTGTAACAAATAGAACTAATATGGCTATGCAATCAGAATAATAGAAAATTGAAGAAAACAACTATGATTAATATGTAATAGAAATATGAAGAAAAAAAATAGTAAAGCTCGTATCAAATTGTAATTTTGTTAATGAAAATTACTCATAAACGGCTTCAAGCTGATTCATGTTCAATTGAATTCTCTCTCTATAAAACACATTTTATATTTTATGATGTCATTTCTTTCTTTTTTTTTTTGAGCAATCACGATTGCTTAGTATTCTTACTTAACAGTTTTGAATTCCTATAATTTTATTTTCCATCCGCCTCCCTTTGCAGCACCACCATCGGCCGGCCGCCTCACGATGCTGCTCCTCTAGCGAAAACCGTCTCCAGGTTGCGTCACTTACTTACCTACACTTACATCTACACACAACTACCCACACATACCCCCCCCCCCTCACACAAACACACACGCATACATACAGACACACAAACACATACACACACCGACACATACACAATGTCAAAATTCAAATCAATTTTTCTTTTTGGTTCGAACATTGTTTGAAATGGTTTTTATTACCAAATAAATGATGATGAAAAACATAATTTAGACTCAACCGATAGTTCTGATTTAAGTTTACAAAACTATATCAATCTAAGTTTATTGATCTTAAGCGTATTTTAAAAGACCAGCCGATTTACAGTTTATGTCACTTAGCAGTTTTATCCAGTTTTTATCACTGTCCTGCCAAAAAATAAATAAATAAATAAAATAAAATAAAATATTTTGCTGGCAAATTTGCCGACCCTAAATATTATTAACTTCAAATCGTGAAATTGTGCTGAAGCTTTGTTCACTAGTCAGGACACTTGCACTTGCAATCCTTGAGAAAAGCAGAGTGTTGTATGTTCGCATGAAATTCGGTTTTTAAAGTAGAAAATTAATTTTATTTTTTTATTCATCAGAGCTGAAATTATATGTAATTTTGTTTGAAATTATTCTACGCTCAATACACATGGGATTATAATTTTACAAAATATGGGCTATGACGGGCATAGGGACCACCTGGACCCAGTGGCACCCAACCTTGTGTGCGGCCACTGTAAACATCTAGAAGCAACATAATACAGTGGACGCCGGTTAATAAAAACAGTGGTTAATTGAATCAACCGGATTAATGAATCAAATCTTCAAAAACAGGACAAAATCCATCTTTATTAAATTCGCCGCTTTATGGAATTAAAACTATTTGGAACAAGCTTGATTCATGTAAGCGGTATCCACTGTACTACTAATAAAACAACCTTTCAAAACTACAGTAAAACCTCCAGAATGCGGACACTAACTGGACAAATTTTTTTGTCCACAATAGAGGGATGTCCGCAAGACAGGGGTTTAATAATGTTACTTGCCTTGGAATCGGCGAATTAAAAATTGTCCGCACTTGAGGGGTGTCCGTTAGGCGGGGTTTTACTGTATTTGTACTTTTAAAATTTAAAAATATTTTGCATTTGAAGCTGCGAAGTAAACAGTAACATACGGAAAAATAAATAAATATTTTAACTTACTTCTATCATAATTCATGAAAGCTCCGTACACTGCATGCGAACTCCAAATTATAAGAAACAATAAAGAAAGAAACTGTCCACTTTTTTGACATTCCATTGTCAAATTTTTACTCTCTCAAAACATTACTAAACACATTCCCAAGTCTCAGAAAGTTACAAACGATTTTCGGTTCGACCACTTAGAAGTTCAAGACAATGCTCGCAGTCGCAATCGAAAACTCGATGTGCCGCGCCGAAACAAACAACCGGCCGGCACAGCTGACTGGGGAACCGAGAGCGGAGGGGAGGGGGCGTGACGTCACGAGATCACGTGCCGCTCAGACCTATGTGTGGGTTTGCCTCCGCCTCTGAGCTTTCTCTTTGTTTCTCACATACTTTAGAAATGCTCTTGGTGTTCCCTAACGGTAAATGGTTCGTTTTGGCGTGTGCCGTTCCAGTTAAAACGTTTGGCGATTTTGGCGACGAGACTATGGCGCGGTTGAAGTTAATACCCTTAAAAAGAGATTTTCACTCTGCGTGAAACAAACTGAAAGGATTTAGGGAATTGCTGTTGAGATGTTTTTTTCGTCCGGAAACGAGGAAGATGAGTGGAGGTTGCTTTAGAAGTGCGAAAGAAATTAAGTTTATTCACATAAAATTTTACTATTTAAATACCACGTATGTATGTTGCTTTTATTGATTGAAATACATTTATCAATGGTGTATATATTTTCCGTGTACTAAATTTATTATCATTCTGCTTTTTACAATAAAACAATTTGGTCAATCATAAACGCTCAACATAATTCATTAGGGTTCAATCATGTACTTGAAAAACCCTGAGACACAAAAGAAAATGGCTACCAGTTTCGGTGCTGGAAAGTAAACATGTCGAAATCTAAGTGTCATATAATTAATAGTTTTAATTGATATCTCCGCTAATTATTATCGGAGGATTATGTTAAGTAGCAAAACATAAAGATTACAAATCCATCAATACCTGGTTCGATGGTCAGTTCACTGTCGTTCGGGAGAAGTAACTTGGACATACATACATACATAGATACATACATAGGTACATACATAGATACATAAGCCCAGTTTTTAATTATATAAAATAATTATTATCCGCTTTTCTAATAAAGAGGAAATAAGTTTTTTAATGTAATAATAATATATTAAATATTATCTAAACAAAACACAGTAGCGCAACTCCTCATACGCTCTATGGGCGCATT